>NW_028318157.1:8227272-8528636 GCF_062004578.1 Staurois parvus
ACAAGGGGGTCCCCCAACCAAGAGATCGCTCATTTTGTTCGGACTACAGACTTGGTGAGAGGGTTCCACAACCCAAACTCTCCTTAGTTACCAGATATCCTGTTATTTTCTCAGTTATATCAGTGCAATACACTTTGCATCACAGTTAACCACCTGCAACACAGACGTCATGATGCGGACTACAGGTTCAGTACCCCCTCTTTGCTCTGAAGGCAGGACTACTCCTGCAGTACATGTGTCTTTGTGGACAGTGACACTGTTAATATCTCATCTCCAACATATTATAGCCATAAAGAGCTGGCTTCATCAAGACAAATTGCTACCTATTGGAATACAAATTCTATTGGAGTCTACTCCCGTCCCTTCTTCATCTATACTGATCCTTGCCTTTACCTACTTCAACTAAGGGACCCTTTCTCTTACTTTGCTACCATCGGACAAGGGAAGAATGTTTTCTACTATTGTGCTTTTCCTTCTTCAGTAAGGCTTGCTCTCACGTAAAAAAGACCTCTACCTTAATGTGCATCAACTAGGGCCCTAACAAACGCACAGAAGAGTTGTTTTTCTTTTTCTTATCCTGGGGTGGTATTAAAGGGGACGTTAACATCTGTATATTCATCTTCTAGTTAAATCCTGTTCCCAGACAACTGAGAATCCAAAAGTGTGGTAGCCCAAATACTTGATAGCCTTCTACAGTTCACTCTTGGGAAAAATATCTCAGCGTGGGGATTGGTGTTTAAACTCTTGTCCTGCAGGATATTTTGGGTTTGTTTTCACAGGGGTACTGTGTTTGATCACTGAGCCTTGTAGAGTGTCAACTACTTTATATGCTTACTGTTATCTCTTTTGTGCTTGTACTATTTATTTTACTTTGATCTCAGTACAGTCAAAATATTGGTTCACCTTAAACTCGTGTTGTTACTTTGTGTTCCAGGTCCAGGGATTTCTCCTGGTAAAGGTTTTATGGTGGTGTCAGCAGGGGCTGTGCTTCCAAATCAGGCTCGGAACAGACAGGGACCCCAAAATATTTAGCGGCTCTTAATGGGGTAGTGCTACACATAATTATGCGTATAACTTTTTGGGACACAGCTTTGCTGTGCAGTGCAGTGCCCATGCCTAGCGGCCAACCTCCTGTGTTTAGAATGCAGCAGGCTAACCGCTCAGCACAGAACCTGTAAGTAAATGGAGATCACAGCTTCCAGGCGCATTGGCCAGGAATGGTATACACATAGTTATGTTAGTCCAAGATAGACCAATATAATTGTGTATAAAATATCCATACGTGGAATTCCTCGTTAACTTCCTTTCTCCTTTCCGCCTTCAGGTGCCCTAATTAAAAAGCAAATTAGCATCATCACCTCTGGTAACTGAATATAAGCTGATTTATGAAGCAGTAAGTAATTGTCTGGATGGGCTTTGTTTGTGAATGTTACATTTGCATTCAAATGCATCACTTCTGCAATGCATGCATTTTAATGCAAAAGGTGCCAATGACTGTGTTGCATCTGCTTTGCTGGCAAAGAGAACAGATCTCAGCATGATCTGCTGTATTCAGGGAAATGCAGAATACAGCCTCAGAATGGTCATCCATTTTGTCAACAATAAAAGCAGGTGTAGAACACAACATCTTGACACAAGTTGCAGGCAATAAATGGAAATCTGTAGACCTGCAATTAATGTATGCTTCAAATGCAGAAAAGCAAAGCTCTTCTACAAAAGCTCTGAAACTGACTTAGGAGGCAGTAATGTCAAAGCAAGAAAGCAGTGAGATCACAATTGTTCCACGTGGCTGTCAGACTGCCAGCTTTCCATGTGACCAGGTTAGAAAATCCTTTTCAAATGCCATTACCTACTCCACCCAACAAAATTAAAACACTTGAACCTTTAGAATTTGAGCCCCACATTTAAATTTCGTCGACACTTCTGTTTTGGTGTAGTGCTGATCCAGTTTGTTTAAAAGAATCCAGCTTACTACCTGTTTGATGAAGTTTCTTAACAACGTAAATGCAACCTTGATATGTACTTCAGACCATTTATCTGATTGAGATGACCCTAACATAAGTGTATCATGTTACATGATTATTACACACTAATTCCTGGTACACACGATGAGAAAATCAGAAGAAAGAAAATGCATTCGGAGCGATCATCCGAATATCTGATCATTAGTGCACAACTTTCAAGATACGATCACAACAGTTCATGCGATAATATCCGAAGGGACAAGGACAAAAATGTTTCTCATAAGATAACAGAACAAACTAATTTCATGTACCATATTTTCCGGCGTATAAGACGACTGGGCGTATAAAACGACCGGGCGTATAAAACGACCCCCTACTTTTCCTGTTAAAATATAGGGTTTGGGCTATACTCGCCATATAAGACTACCCCTCTTCCAACGCACACCAAATAAAAATTAAAAAACATCAGATTTGATTTCAATATGGTATGGTATTTCAGTATGGTATTCCAATGATGGGGTGCTATTCCTCCCACTGACACCAATGATGGGGCACTATTCCTCCCACTGACACCAATGATGGGGCACTATTCCTCCCACTGACACCAATGATGGGACACTATTCCTCCCACCGACACCAATGATGGGACACTATTCCTCCCACTGACACCAATGATGGGGCACGATTCTTCCCACTGACACCAATGATGGGGCACCATCATTTAGTGTCAGTGGGGAGGAGTAATAGTGCCCCATCGTTGGTGTCAGTGGGGGGGAGGAATAGTGCCCCATCGCTGGTGTCAGTGGGGGGAGGAATAGTGCCCCATCGTTGGTGTCAGTGGGAGGAATAATGCCCCATCATTGATATCAGTGACACCAATGATGGGGCACTATTCCTCCCACTAACACCAATGACACTTGCTGACCCCTGTTCCAGTATGGTGCTGCTGCATCCAGCACACTTACCGGCCACTCCCTCACTCGATTTTTGCGGCGCCACTCGGCTCCGCCTCCTCACCGGTGATTGGCCGCCTGTGTGCCTTTCCTGAGGTACAGTTCTGGCGGCTAATCACCGGTGAGGAGGCGGAGCCGAGCGGCCGCACGAACATCGAGTGGCTGAACTGAATGAAGGAGCGTCCGCGCTTCCTGGACTTGATAGTCGTGGGACTGGGACCAGAGCCAGGTAAGAAACAGCAGCCCCCTGCCCACCCCTGTACTTAGTGTCCCTTCCGTTGGAAGGGGGGGGCTGTGGCGGCACCGCGCCGCCCCCCTAAAAAGTGCCGCCCTGACACCAAGTGTCAGCATGCCGTATACCAGCGTATAAGACGAACCCGACTTTTGAGAAGATTTTCAAGGGATAAAAAGTCGTCATACGCCAGAAAATACGGTAATTAGTATAGCATTTGTATGAAAAAAAATGAATGACCAAGACCTCACATGCTTGGAAACGAAAGTATACATTACAATACAATATACAGTTGCAAGAAAAAGTATGTGAACCCCTTGGGATTACGTGGAGTTTTGCATGAATTGGGCATAAAATGTGCTCTGAACGTCATCTAAGTCACAACAATAGAAGAACACTGTCTGCTAAACATAATACTACACAAACATTAGATGTTGCCATGGTTTAATTGCACATAACATGTAAACATTCACAGTGCAGGGAGGAAAAAGTATGTGAGGCCCTAGCTTAATGACTTCTCCCAGAGCTAATTGGAGCCAGGAGTGAGCCAACCTTGACTCCAATCAGTGTGATGATATTGGATGTGTTGCTGACAGCTGTCCTGCCCTTAAAAAACACACACCTGTTTTGGGTTTACTGGTTTCAAGAAGCACTGTCTGATGTGAACCATGCCTCGCAGAAAAGAGCTCTCAGAAGACCTACGATCAAGAATTGTTGACTTGCATGAAGCTGGAAAGGGTTACAAAGGTATCTCCAAAAGCCTTGATGTTCATGTGTCCACGGTAAGACAGACTGTCTACAAATGGAGAAAGTTTAGCACTGTTGCTACTCTCCCTAGGCGTGGTCGTCCTGTAAAAATGACTGCAAGAGCACAGCACAGAATGCTGCATGAGGTAAAGAAGAATCCCAGAGTGTCAGCTAAAGACCTACAGAAATCTCTGGCATATGCTAACATGTTTGTTGACACATCTACAATAAGGAAAACATTAAACAAGAATGGAGTACATGGGAGGAAACCAAGGAGGAAGCCATTGCTGTTCAAAAAGAATATTGCAGCACGTTTGAAGTTTGCAAAAGAGCACCTGGATGTTCCACAGCACTACTGGCAAAATATACTGTGGACAGATGAAACCACGATTGAGTTGTTTGGGAAGAACACACAACACTATGTGTGGAGAAAAAAAGGCACAGCACACCAACATCAAAACCTCATCCCCACTGTAAAACATGGCGGAGGGAGCATCATGGTTTGGGGCTGCTTTGCTGCCTCAGGGCCTGGACGGATTGTTGTCATTGATGGGAAAATGAATTCCAGACTTTATCAAGACATTTTGCAGGAAAACGTACGACCATCTGTCCGCCAACTGAAGCTCTGCAGAGGATGGGTGATGCAACAGGACAATGACCCAAAGCATACAAGTAATTCAACAAAACAGTGGCTGCAGCAGCACAGAATATGCCTTCTGGAGTGGCCCAGTCAGAGTCCTGACCTCAACCCGATTGAAATGCTGTGGCATGAACTTAAGAGAGCGATTCATACCAGACATCCCAAGAATATTGCTACACTGAAACAGTTTTGTGAAGAGGAGTGGTCCAAAATTACTCCAGATCGTTGTGCAGGTCTGATCTGCAACTACAGGAAACATTTGGTTGAGGTTATTGTTGCCAAAGGAGGGTCAACCAGTTATTAAGCCCAAAGGTTCACATACTTTTTCCTCCCTGCACTGTGAATGTTTACATGTTATGTGCAATTAAACCATGGCAACATCTAATGTTTGTGTAGTATTATGTTCAGCAGACTGTGTTCTTCTATTGTTGTGACTTAGATGACGTTCAGAGCACATTTTATGCCCAATTCATGCAAAACTCCACGTAATCCCAAGGGGTTCACATATTTTTTCTTGCAACTGTATTACATCACTTCTGAAATTGTATTCTGTCTTACGAGAATTTTCATAACTTTAGTAACCTATTTGTTTTCGTTATGAGACTAGCATCCAAAAAACCCCAGAAAAAAACGGACGATCATTCATCTGATATTCTCATCGTGTGTACTAGGCATAAGTATGACTATGCAACAAGAAAAGTGAAGAGCTGTTGTTGTTAGAGCTGAAATCAGGTAGACCGCTGTTATCTGAAGATGGCCTGTCTACTGAATGAACATGACCCATGTCTAATACCCATTTTCCTACTGCACGAAGATCTGCTGGAGCAAAGTAAAGAAAATAGATCTGACCTACTAAGTCAGACCACCTAGTGACAGTATAAAGGTGGGCTTTGCTTATCCACGGTCTACTTAAATCTGCATGGCATGGGGGCAAACTGCATTATCTCCGTGCTATCCCAGGAGGACTGGATAACTTCAAACTATCCATCTTTAAATAAATGCTTTGAAGATCAATAAAGGAGCTGACAAGCGTGCAAACATATCACTTTGTAAGTTTGCTGCACACTATGGCACCACAGCAATCATCAGTAAAATAAAACACTTAAAGGTTTTAGAGAATTAGCAGTGTCTAATGTCCTATGAGAGATGTGAAACTGTGAGCTAGAATATGCACGGCTGGATACCATACTCCGCCGTCCTGTTTAGCTATTTACAGGCACATCTATCTCGCCTCCCACCTACACACCTACACTTTATATGGCCATAAACCAACAGTGTGATGTGTAAATTATACCCTCAGAACGCCAGGTTGGAAATAGGTTATATGAAAATTCACCTCATGTGGTGTGTTCATTTCACTGCAATAGGCATCTTTAATCCCTTTAGGTTAAAACTCATTTCAACAAAGACCAATAAGGCTGCCCCTTGACGTGCGGATTCCACTGTGCATGGCTCCGAAGAAAGTAAGATGGTAATCATGTTGACAAAATAAAACATTGTGCAAAAAATTGTAGTTAAGGAAAAATTATCACCCAGATGTGAATATGCATTAAAATAGATATGACAGGTTATAAGAACAAGTCTCAAATGTTATGCCAGACATAGATGGTTTACATCTTGGAAGGGACTGACCAAGATTCGATCTATGTATGGGCAGGCTAATTGTGCCCACGTTGGTCCATTTATCAACTTGGGCACAATCAACATGTCGGATTTCTAGCATACCATTATTGCCAGTGACTATAGCCAGGGTTTCTATGGTCAGGTATTTGCATATACAAGCCTGGGATTCTATGGTCACTCATATACACAGTAGAGGATCCCTGGATCTTGTGGTTCTCGTATAATCATTTCCTGGCTATAGGTATTAGGACTGGCCTTATAAGTCATGCACCTCTTTGAAATGGAGTCCTTCCCAAGTCCTTCTCAAGTTATGGATGTAGGTACAGTATATGCTTTGCCTGCACATATAATTACATCAGGGTAATGGACAGTGCAGTGTATAACTGATTTTATGCTGATTTTATATAGTGTGTCTATTTTGTATATGCGTATCAATAAAACTGTATTTGGATGGCGCATTGGTTGAGCATTTACACTATTTTGGGACCTATTTTGTGCAGAGAGATATAGCTGAGTATAAACTAGATTATGATTAATGTTCTTCACAGCAATAATCACTGTATTCTCTCGGCAGGGATGGTGCCCTGCACAGCCCCGTTGGGAGAACTGTGTTGATGGGGGAATCAAGTGATTTTCTTTCCTGCAACCCTAGTTGCAGGGAAAGAAATCGCATCATCTATGGCCTGCCTTAGCGTCTATGTTTTTTGTTCAAGTGAAGCATTTATGAATAATTATAAATAAATAATTGTAAATCGACTTAAAGATATTAGATGGCGGTCAGACATAGAGGCCTGATCTGATCCCCAAAAACATGCATGGCCAGATCTTTCAAAAATGCGCTTGTAGGTTTACAGAGTAGCTAGGTCTATGCAGACACCCCTGGTGGTGGCATAATTCATGTGAAAACAAAGGACAGGCTTGGAAAATCCAGATAGTCAATCAATTCTTTAATTCTTTCAACAAGGCTCATCCAAAGGATGTCTGGCAAGATCAAGGGGGAGCTTAAGGACATTTTTTGCTGACCAGCCTAACACTTTAAACTCTGTTGTAGAAATGTTGCTATTACGTCTGCAGGCCATATTATTATACAGTATTTATATAGCGCTAAAAAGTTTGCTCAGCACTGTACATTATAGTGGGGGACAGAACATGAGACAATACAGTAACAAAACAAAACACGAGGGGGTCAAGGGCCCTGCTCTTTCAAGCTTACATATAGTGCTTGTCATTTCTATTAGCTGGTAGATATAAAAAAAGGAGGCCATATTTCCTTTTCCAGGGAGTAGGTGGAGCTCTGGGTTTCTTTTCACAGGCTCACTGGGCTATTCCTAACTGCTCTTCTGCCAAAAGCTTGATGCTTATAAACATCAACTATCAACACTCAAATGTAAAAAGCATGAAATTTCAATTAGAAATAGTCTGGGAGTAACCTTTCTTCCGTGCTGTTTTTTAGGAAAATCCCTAATGCTCTGTGAATCATGTGTAATAGGTGTGACCCTGTATCAAACGCAGATTAGCAAAACTGAATATACATTGTAAATATACTATTTCAATTTATTATACATAGTAAAAATCTGAAATAAAACTGACCCAACACCATTATATCTCAATTATAACAATACCAGAGGTATTTTTCTATACTAGGTTCCTTGTAGTGCTGGGCCCTATAAAAGCTTATGATCCCTTGTACACATTGTTTTTTATTTCAACTCCTTTGAAAGATGATTTACTGTATTTCTAAGGTTGTTTCCACCTAATGTTGAATGTTCAGTTTTGCTGGTTGCTGGCATGCATACTTACTTTTTTTCTCTTGGGGACTTCAGTACTAAGAAATTCCAGCTAGAATTCCAAGTCTACAAACTCCCTGCTGCTATTTCAAAGCTGAATGGTGGTGTCACACTTTCTCCTATTGCAGAATAAATAAATAAGAAATCCATTGACAAATGTGTGACACCTTTGTGGGAGGCCAGAGACACAGCCACCTGTGTAGAATTTCAATACTGGAGAGGAGACAGTACAGCAGCGCTCAAGGGAAGTATCAGGATTTAGACAGTGTTGATAGCCTAATGTAAGAAACATGCGGATAGCTAAAAGACAATACAAATACCCTAGTCAATGTACTGCTGTTATTTACTTGACAAAGGTCCTTGGCTTAGCATTGCCTAATGTACACCATGCTATTCTCTGTCATGCTCCTTTTCTAATGTCACAGATCTCCAGCAATCCCTAAATAGCAGATGTGAAAACTAATGCCAGTCATAGATGAGTTGAAACCAGAACGAAAATGGTTGTTGGTTGTCGAATCGTTTTTCCTATCATTAGTCTGCCAGCTGCAAAATGCAATTTTTGTGCCGCGATCGAAAGTGCCTAATCCAAAATTCAGGGTATTTTTTTTAAATGAAAAAATGATAGCACAATTGTTTGAAATATTTTTGTTTTTTGATCAACAGATTGTTCAGTTGTCGACTCCTCTATGGTCGGCTTAAGGTAGGCCATACATGATGCAATTTTCTTCCCTGCAACTATCTTTAACATGCTATTAGATAGACCAGCAGAGTGGCCCATTGAAATGGATCGGTACCCCTGCACTCTACATCCCCAGGGCAGGGACAAGGATCCACCTTGGGATGTCATCTGCGGCCTCCTCAGCTTCCAACTCAAGGAGGAAAATCTTAGAAAAGCTTGTGACCAAGACTGACCTGCAGTGCTACTGTGTTCTTCCGGTGAGGGGAGACGTATCCGCCGGGAGTACACAGTGATTACCACTAGCAGCTATAATAGACTTTCTTACTAGAATTTTTTTTATTACTTAATTTTTTTACTAGTAATGTCGGCGATCAGTGACTTATAGCGGGACTGCGGTAGGCATTCTGACACTGGGGGGGGGGGGGGGCTGACTTGGTGTTACTGATATCCCCAGTGACACCAATACAGTGATTGGTGCTAAAAAAAAGCACTGACGATGTACTAATGGCACTGGCCATGAAGGGGTTAACATCTGTGGCAATCAAAGGGTTAACTGTGTGCTGTTTCACTATGAGGGCTGTGTGTGTGCTTCACTGTAAGCACATTTCTTTGTATGGCTCTGTTATGCAAAGCCATACAAAGCAGTGTGCAGGAGCTGACAGGGGAGAGATCTGTATTGTTTACAATCAGTTCTCTCCCCCTGCCGGTATTACTCGGCGATCACTGGGTGCCGGCGAGTAATCACAGGCCGGGACCCGGTGATTGACAGCCAAGGCCATGAATGGCGGTGCGGGTAGGGTGTGCGGGACCCGGACCGGGACCTACCCGAAACTGCAAAATCACATATATATATACTTGATTTTACGCACCTGTGCCACCCTGTAGTAGTATTTCTGCTATAGGGCAGACGGCAAGCGGTCAAAAAGGTTCCTGCACTACTTTGATGTGACTTTCTTCCGACTTGAGTGCCATAGAGTGTAAACGTATCACAAAACTCACAACGTAAATCTCTCAACTTTGGAGTCGCACTAGTGTGAACTGAGCCTTAGTAACTGACCTGTACACATAGTGTGGTAGGAGTTCCTGAATCACAAGACTGGCAGAGCGAATCTTGAGGTAGTAAAACACTTTTCAGATATGCACTTGTGTTTAGCAGTTTTCCAGAAGTTCATCTTTAATCCTCCATCTATGCTAAATACTGAATTCTGTTTTGTTGGCATAACTTACAGCACAGTACTGCTGTTTACTCCACTTTATTAAAGTCCATATATCATATGTGATAAAGCAGCTATATAATCCATTCGCTGCTCTCAACAACGCATGAGTCAACCTCAATTTGCATTTTTGAAACATGAGAGCATAGTGATTCTTGATGAAAAACATATTCCAGCACTACTCTGAGACTCAGAACATGGGAGAAAATACTTCGCGTTTGTAAAGGTTAATCAAATATTTACAGAAGTATTGATTTCTATTTAGACTTGATCACAGTGTTGCCTGGCCCAAAGTCTTGATTCAATACAAATAAGTCAACACCAAATGCAATGCAAACAAAACGCAAACCACAAGTGACACCAACTCTTTCCTGCCAGGCTCCACCGTACATATTCTGTGTTGTAACTCAGCACTGATGAAAAGTTAATGATCTGCAATCAATATTTAGTATCACATATTGCTTCAGGTTATATTCATAATACAGTCTTAGTATCATCAATAAAATTGATCTTTTATGTTCACTAAGGTTGTTATTTATGCCTCTCCATTGTGTTGTCGATTAAATTAATACAGATACTCATATATATGGCAATACAGAGCTGAGAACAATTTCGGCAATATGAGCTTTCTGTAATGTGAAGCAGAATAAAAGAAAATAAAAAAAGACATAATAAAAGTAAAAGATAGTTGGTTTTATGGGTGCTTGTTGTGCTTTAGATTCTTCTGCTAAGTGCAGCTATGGAGCAGGGAGGTTTTAAATACGGTATGGTTCCCCACAGCAACACTATGGCTTTGACAGCTCATGTTTTAATGATTGTCAAGTCCTAAGTGGCTTTATACAACTGACCATCAGCAGGCAGAGGTTGTAACTTTTCTGAAGTCATTGCTTTCGGCATGTATTATACGGCTGTCCATAGAGCTATAGACGCCAGGCCGAGGCAATTAATAATTTTTATTATAATATCCTCTATCTCTAGCATGTTTTACTTGCAATTTCTCTTCTCAGGTTTACCCTCTCCTCTGATTTTCCTTTCCGCTTTATTTAAAGAGTCCTGCAGCAGTAATTTAAACTACCTCCATTGGTTCCCATGTATTTTACCACTGTCTTGTGGTTTACCTTCAGAGAGATGTGCGCTCAACTACAGGAAACCGCAAGTTTGAGCATACCCTCACACATGGAAAACTGCGATGTCTCGATCAGTCAAATGATAAGACATTTGGCTGTAGAAGAGTAAAATCTCACTACTCTAGCAGTATTTAAAGTATAACTACATTTTTTTGTTTGTTTGGACAGTGCGGGGAGGGATTAGAATACCTGTCAGCTTTTATACATGTCTGTATCTCCATTAGAAAGATGCACCCTCTCTATTTGTCCTGTTTACCATTATCATTGAAAGCAAAAGTAAAATAACATCCCAAATGTTGGGTTGTCTCCAGAAAAGTAATAAAGTGATAGCTTCTAATGGGTAGTTTTTGTGACTTGGGGGTCCCCGAGGATTTGCCATAATTTGTAGGGATTTCCTCTCATTTCCTGTTTTGGCTATGGAGCAGGAAGTGAAGGGAAATCTCCCCAGGATGACAAAATGGCAACAAATAAACCTTACAGGGGTTATAACCCTCCCTTACTCTTACCCTTACTTACTTACCCTTGCATATATGCACCTCTCGGCGAGTGGGTCTTAACGCCAAGGGGCAGCATATATGTGTACCTAAAGGTGAACAGAGCTGTGCCAAGACAGCGCACCGTGCGTGCTTTCGGCACATTTACCAGCAGCTAATGGAAAGCGCCTGATCGCTACTTGCGATCGGGTGCTTTGCAATCATGTGCCATTGTGAGAGCCAATGAAACCCTTTAAATTGTCGGGGCCAAGTGGTTAAGCTGATGCAAATCTAGACAGTTACATTTTACATTCTAGAGTTTCTGAAGTGTGTCATGTGACCCAAAAGTATAATTCTTCCAGCGTTGCATGCAGATCAAATTGAAACCTGTGCATGGCATGTCCAAAACAACCAAAGCATCTTTCAGGTTTTATTGCTGTCTGTGACCCCATCATGGAGATTTCTCCTAACTTCCTGTGTGGTCCCTGAGACAGAAAGGGTTGATTTACTAAAGGCAAACAGACTGTGCATTCTGCAAATGCAGTTGTGCCAGAGATTAGAAAATGAGGTAAAGCTTCACTTTTCAAAAAATATCTAGATATATGCAAGGAAAATTTAAAAAAAATGCCTTTTTGCTTGCACTTGATTGAATGATGAAAGTCAGCAGAGCTCCCCCTCATTTACTAAGCTCTGAGGCAATTGCACTTGCAAGGTGCACAGTCAATTTGTCTTTAATAAATCAACCCAAGAATGTAAGGGAAATCCACCCAATGGGGACAGAGAACACTCTCAGCAGCTAATTTTAGAAGAGTGGAGAAAGTCTTAGTAAAGTGCTGTCAGTTTTTAAGGCCCAGTTTTAGTGGAATGAAATTTAGTGCATTGTGCGTCACTGATCTTTCTCCTCAGTCTTAATTATAAATACCTCTTCCTAACCCACCCTTCAGTGTAATGGATCAGAGTCACAGTTTTCTGGGTACCATGTGTAGTGGACATGTCCCAAGGTCAGGCGGTAGTGCATACGAATTGACGACCTGATTTCAATGGCCATGAATAACGTTATTAAAAACCCCAGAGTTGAGGTGCTTACTGAAGCCATAGATGGCAGTTCCTAGATCCACTCAGACCTTGATATACTTCATGTTCCTAGCAGCCAAAATTGCCATTGTGACTGCTTGGAAAAGCCCAGTGGTGGACTTAAAGCAGTAGTAAACACTCTATTTTTATTTTCACCTACAGGTAAGCCTATAATAAAGGTTACCTGTAGGTAAAATGATAAACATGTAGTGTTAAAAAGATATTCCAGTGAGCAGCAGCCAGTGACGTCTCTGGCATATGCGCTCGGAAGGAACGGGATACTCATGCCATTCTTTCAGAGCTCTGTGCAAAGGCCATGACTCCGGCACACATGTCATAGCGGTTCAGCCATTCAAGTGGATGCAGGCAGCGAACCCAGAAGGAAGACCAGGTGAAGATGGAAGCCACTGGAGAGCACAATATGACTTTACCTTGCAGGGAGAGTTTTTTTCTTCATTAATTAATATTTACTACTGCTTAAGCACTGATGAAATGTGAACTCTCATAAATTATGATCAACAAGAAAATGGTCAGCATCCTGCATGATACTTCTACAAGGTTTGCGTTGATCTGGAACCCGTGAATTTGCTGCTTCCAAACTCCGTCTTGATCATTTTAGGCCAGGGTGGGTGGGTTTGGCATGTAGATGGCTTGCTCTTCTGTTCTAGCTCTCTCTTTCCATTCCCCTCTTTTTTTCTCTTCTTGTCTCTTCTCCCTATGATGGGACCATGACCTTTTATTCTTTGTGATGAGTCATGCAACAACATGTTAGTTTTGTTGCTGTTGTTCTCCGGAGCTGAATGGAGTGACTAGGTTATAATCTATCTGACCAAAGCTCTTTCCTGGAATTAGCATACTTACTGTTCTGTCTTTGACTTGACCCTTCCTGGTTGGCTTGGTTGATCTACTTAGATCCTTAAGAGTTTTCTGTACTTGCTGTGTTTGCCACTGTTATATGTTTTAGTCAATCATGTCTTGCCTACATTGCGAGTTCTACCTTCTGCCATCAAAGATCTATGGCTGTATTGTTCTGTTTGTACCTAAACCTTTAATGAAAAATAATGAAACAAAGTCACAGTTTCCTCTATTAGCCAAGCTAATATTTGGACAATGGCCCCCCCACTGCTCCAAAGAGTTCTCTGGCCTCTGGAGCCTATAAGAGAGGGCCTGGTCATTGGAAGTGTCAACAGGAAGTGTCCATATCACACAGGTAGTGATGTGAACACCCAAAGAAGAATCATAAGAAGTAAATAGAAGAACAGAGAAGGACTGTGGCTTCAGTTAGAGTAGAACTGAAGGCAAAAAATAAAAAATTGTGAACAGGCAGGCTCCTTATTGCAGAATGTGATACATCATCTCTTATGCAATTAAAGACACATACCTGCCTGTTCACAATACCCTGCAAAATTGCTGAGTGATGTCATCCTGAAGAGCCTGGGGAGAGGATTCTGGGTGCTGGGGAGGCACCTAGGCGGCGTTGGCCCATTGGAGCATAGTTGAATATATATGTCTTTAGTTAAAAGAGAGGTATGGTGGTTTTCTTCCCCCAAATTATAGTTACCTAGGTGGATGCAGCATTACTCCAATCTTGCATCTGTCCCCCACTGGCTTTAATTGTGAGAACTCAGTGATCACATGATCCCTGACCACTGATTTCTCACCGTCGCTTTGAGCAGAGAGCGGTGACTGTCAGTCACCACTGTCTGATGTACCCCCCCGCTCACTGGAGAGTTGGGCTGTGGACGGGGTGGGAGTGGATGGCTCAGGCTCTCAGCATATCTCTGACAGACTGAGCCAGGTGCCACTCCAGATTCTGGGGTGGATCTTAACTTTACATTGGGGATCTTTCCCCAGCTTGGACTGACCACAGGAGTGCAGAACGAACTACACTCCTGTGATCCACAGGAGAAGTACAGCCAGAAGACCATTGGCTGTACTTCTCCTTTAAATGGATATTCAGGTAGTTTTTTTTCAAACCAGCAGTTACTTAGAGGAAGGTAGAAAGGAGGAGCAAGAGGAGGGTTGCTTATATCCTGGAGTTGGACTTTAAGTGCTGTCTGGGTCACTGCTGAGAGTAATTCTCATCAGTTCCTCTTTAGTCTCTAGGTCAGGAAGTGAAAGAGAAATCCCACCCAATGGAGACAAGGATGGCAGTAAAAACTAGACAACAGTTCTGATCTCTCCCCTCTCTATCCAAATCTATATAAAGGTTGCTAAATATATCTGGGGTTCACCTTATAAATGCGTCATTACTACACATGTAAAATGTTAATTGACAAATACAATTTAATTTACAGATCATGCAATTTAATGAAATAGGCCCAGGAAGGACATGGCCTTTTTATATAAATGCTGTACAATTTGAATTGTATGGCAGCTATGCACAAAATAATGAACACTGTATTTGTGATTAAAATTTCAAAAGTGTCCTCATCTCCACTACAGCATTAATGAACTAATATATCTTCAAGAGGCAGCCAAAAAAGCTTTTAAAAACAAGGTGTTGTTCTGAATAAAGTTAAAACCCTGCAGATTACAACTTAATGGCTGTGAAATAATGGCGATTTTGTATTTTTCAGTTGCCATCGCTAAGCTAATGGCTTCATTAAAAACATACATTCGATGAGAAGCAACAGACAATGAGGCATCAGTCACTGTCATATTACAAAAAAGAAAAAAAAATACATAACATGAAGCAGATACCCAAAGGCTCACTGTTACATCGAATAAAGCAACATATACTTTTAGATATTAATTCAAAATGTCAAGTACATTCAAGTGAAATATTTTAGTGACCCAATTGTCAGGATACAATTTTAAGAAGTGTACATTTAATTCTCATTGATGGCATTGTGGATTTCCTTAATATGATACTGTCAAAAACTAATGGGCTTATTGAAAGCAATGCGAAAAAATAAAGATGATGTGTAGAGTGTGTTAAGGAATATGTAAACCTAACATGTCATATTCCTGATATGTGCCTGCTGTCCCATGTACTTGTATAAAAAAAATATCCTGTTCTCTTTGTATTGCTTCCTTCATGTGATATTCCTGGTGTTCCTGCCAGTTTCTCTGCTTTCCTTTCACAAACTGACCACACTAAGCAAGCAAACACACCAGGGTCAGTTCTCTAGCTTTGTCCTGCCCCCCCCTCCCACACACACAGTCTTTCACTGGGAACTCAGTGTACTGTTTCTCCCCCCCCCCCCCAGCTCTTATGCAGCCAGAGAGAATGTGATCACTTATAAAAAAAAAAGGGAAGAAAGGTATTAATAATGTTTTTTTATTTCAATACACAAATGTGTGCCTTTCATTTCCATTTTAAATTAAATAGGTCATTTTGCAAAGTGAGGGTTTACAATCACTTTAAGCCAAAGCAACCAATCTGATGTTACTTTTTACCTGCTTATAGCAGTCGCAATAATAAAAGCAATTGATGTTTGATAGCTGCTATACTCTGTCTTAATATTTAAACCAATTCTATAAGACATTGGTCTCCAAACGGTGGCCACAGGCCAGATACAGCCCTTTATCAGACCCTTGGGGCACTTTCTCTCCTACTGATATGGAGCATTATTCCTCCCACTGACACCAATGATGAGGCACCATTCCTCCCACTGACACCAACGATGGGGTACTATTCCACTGACACCAATGAGGGGCACAAATCCTTCCAATGACCCCCAATGATGAGGCACTATTCCTTCCACTGGCACTGATGATGGGGTACTATTCCTCCCACTGAGACCCATGATGGGGCACTAATCCATCCACTGACACCGCTGATGGGGTACTTTTCCTTCCACCATTACCAATGATGGGGCACAATTCCTGACCACCAGCGATATGTAATTTTTCTACCCCCACTGGCCACCAAGCTTGAGGGATTATTTACTCACAATTGCACTGGGAGATTTTCTACTCTCACTGGTCACAGTCCGGCCCCCTCCAAAGTATGAAGAACAGTAAACTGGACCTTTGTTTAGAAAATGTGGATATCCCAGCTATAAGGAAAAAGAAGTCCTTCAGGCATATCAAGGTGTTCCCATTGATGTCCATGGAACCAAAAATGCCTGAATACACTAAAAAACAAAAACGCATACACTTTTTTGAGCATAGGGCAGGCATAAAGCAGTGGTGGCCGACTTTCTTGATACAAGGTGCCTTCAATACGGTAATGCTACAGAAAGCTGTCAGAGGCAGCAGACAGGCAAAAGGACATGGTTAACATGTTATAGGACTTTTTGGAAACTAGGAACATGCCTCAGGAATTTGTCATAGAATTGAGGTACATTACATGAGACTGCTAGAGATCACTGCTATTACAAGACAATAGAAAACATAGATTAATGCATGCAGGCTCCCTGAGGGCTGCACAGAAAGTGTCAAAAGGCTGCAGGTGGCCCCCAGGTTGCAGGTTAGGCCTGAGGAACATAAAGCATAGGGCCACCGAGATTACAAGTGTGAAAGAATAGAATGTTCCATGTTGAGTGTAGTCGGGTTTAGGGAAACAAGCAGAAAAACACTCTGCTGCTTTGAATGGGGGCTAAATTCCTAATGTGTTACACAATACAACATACTTTTTCAAAGAATCTGTAACATTCACCATTGCAATGCAGTACTTGAGCTCCAGTGAGGTAACTGTGCCTAGGCCTGACAGGAAGAGTACCTTGGGAGAATGATGTCATTGTCTGCTGTAGGAAGGATGGGGTATTCCCTCTGTTTCACCTCCGCCAGTGATCATTCACTCAGACTGTGTTTACCTTGTAACCTTGTAGCAGCCTACAACATGAAAGCAGCAGGGAGATTGATCTGTGTCAAACATCTTATATGCCCTGTCAGGGACAAAAAGACTTCTGTGCAGAATTGTGTATCTGTGGGCCAGATTGATGCAGGCCATGATTGATACAAATGTCATTGAAGCCATGCTTTTACTGAAATATAAAATTAACTGCTCCATATTTATTTATGTGGCACCTCTGTATCTGACAACCTGGTGTCTTTGTCCTTGATAAACATCTTTTTTCCCCATGGCCCTGTTAAGCAGTATTCTGGGAAACAGCCTTAAAAGTGATTGGAAAAAGTTTTAGATTTCATTTCATCACTGCATTTCAACTCTCATTTAATAAAAATTGGAATGTCAGAATCCATTATCTTTTACAATTACCGGTGTAAATTAGCTGTGTACTAAAGGTTTCTTCAATAACATGCAGATTAAACGTGCTGCAGGTTTCCTTGTTATAACATGGTAATGCGATGTTAGTTACATGTTTAATTAAGAACACAGTGATAATGAGCATTGTTGCACATTTACAGTCCACCACAGCAGCAGGTTGTAAATTGAGTCTAGGCCCAAGACATAGTGCTTGACAACTACACTAATGTCACAGAAATTAAACCTATTAGAATTGCTGCTGGTGAATGCTGGAGAGAAGAGCCACACAAATTGTTTACAATAAATGTTCAAAACGTATGTCTCAGTTTAAAGACTAATACTGTCTTGTAGCGGGATAGAAGACATATTATATAAAGATTAATTTCAAATATTTTTTAAATGAGAGATTTTGATACAATACAAAATAATATATATCAGTACGGTTCACAATCAGGTGCATACATACTTATATGAAAGAGAAAAAGAAAATCCCCACCATTTGGCTGAGGGTGTATGAACAAATATCTAGTGTTTCAGAAAGTGTTATTTATTTAGTGTGAGCTGTTAGGTGTAAAAACATTGTATAAGGTGGAACGGGATAGGGGGACACCAGACTAGGATATAAGGTTGCAGTGTTGTTTATTTATGAATATATTATCTTATGGAGCAGTTGGGGTATTGTAGCCATAGAGACCATTGGTTATTGAATTTGTGATGAGAAGACTTATTATTAAGGGCTGATCTTCTTTCCATCTTACATTGGAAGTTCAGGTCTGCTATAAGGGCAGAGAGAGAAGGGGTTTTGGAAGAGTTCCATAGTTTAGTGATGTTAAGTTTTGTGGCTGCTAATATGTGGATAATGATGGTACGGGATGTGTTGCTGAATTTGTCGATTCCTATATGGAGGAGAGTGAGAGCAGGATTTGAAGCCACTTGGGCTCCAACAACTATAGAGATCAGTTGGAAGATACTATTCCAGAACGATCTTAGAGATTTGCAGGTCCAAAGAATATGTAGGGTTGATCCTGTTTCTCCACATTGTCTCCAGCAAGCGAATGAGTGGTGGGCGTAAAATAATTATATAAAGATTTAGATAGCACCTCCTGAAGACTGCAGACTGTGTTTAATTCAAACTATTACCTCTAAACCCTGAGATACCAAACTTGTCCTATGCAAATCTTGGTTTTTAAGAAAGCCAAAAGCAGACCTGCCTTCATCGCCACCCCTAATGCAATGCAGGACCTCAGATGGACAGCTGAGATGCTCACATTGTCTATTAACTTAGAAGCTTCTGAGACAGAGCAGTGGTATTTTCAATTTAGTAGTTCAGTCAACAGGCATTGGCTGACTCTAAGATATACCTGGTTGAAAAAGTAATTTCATTTTACTTTAATTACATATTTATTTATTTTGCATAATTTAAAACCTGATTATATTTCAAAGAAAGCAAAGGCATCAACGTTTTTAAAGAAAAGTGGTGCTTGTCATACATTAAATAGACATGTCACCCTTGCACAGTGGTACTTCGCAGGTGACTCATATTTGGACCTACCATTTCTTAGGAATGACAAGCATAGATGTGTGACTTGTTTCAAACAAACCGATTTCACTTAGGTGACCCATGATGTCCCTCTTGCTATACCATCTAACAGTATCTGTTGATTCCTTTTTCATATCACAAGTTTCTTAGATCAATTGTGTGAAAACTTTGTAAAAGTCAATGTTGGCCCTGAAGTAAATGTGTTGAAAGCAGAAAAAATGAGCATTATAGCTGGTTGTGTATGGGGCTACACAGCCGCAGACCAGTCAGGATGTCTGTGCTGATCAGTGTTCACAGCCAAAAGCTCCTACAATGGGAAAGTGAGCATCAGAATGGACTATGGAGCAATGGAAGAAGGCGGCCTAGCTTGATGAATTCAAGAGTGGTTTGAGGAACATGACAACAAGTTTGAGGTGTTGATTTGGTTCCAAATTCTCCAGATCTCAATCCAACTGAGCACCATTCAGATGTGCTAGAAAAACATGTCTGATACATGGAGGCTTCACCTCACAACCTACAGGGCTTAAAGGATCTGCTGCTGAAAACTTGGTGTCAGATACTATAGCATACCTTCAATGGTCTAGTGGAATCTATGCCTCAATGTATCAGGGGTTTGTTTTGGCAACAAAGGGAGGCCTACTTAATATTAGATGGGTGGTCATAGTTATGGCTGATTGGTGAATATACTGTATACTCTATATCAGCATGGTCCACAATGCTTGTGTACAGAAAGTCTGTCCACATACATGGACACTGTTTCCTCCTTTTCTGGCTAGAATTATTTTTTTATTATCTGACCTCAGCCTTGGTATAGGGAAGATAGATTTGTCTCCTCTATGTAAAGGTCTATTATTCTTGTGGCTAACATGAAATGCTTTTTGAGTGTGTTGTCTATCCTATAATCATAATATGTAGCTGGGTCTCAAAAGAGCTTTTAAAGAAAGAATTGAACCCTGGCTTCCATGCTCTTTTTTTCTTCCAGCCATGATACAGAGAAGAGGTAACTGGTTGTATCCATGCTACAATATGTCTACTCCCTGATGGTTTATATATGTTTGAAGCTTGTGAATCATGATGCTTCATCATCACAAGCTCACAAGCCATTGTCAATATTTCTAGAACAAAGTGGATGTTTATTCATACATATCAAAGTCTTGTGACAGAAGACCTGCAATGCCTTACTTGCTTATCATTTTGCAAGGAATGCAAGAAACAATTAAAAATAAAAATTCCCAAAATAACCTAGATTAGTAAACTTGTCTGGTAAATGTGGTTAAAACATTTTCACTTAGTACTTTAACCTGGAATTTTCCTTTAAATGTGATATCCACTAAAACAGAATTACATTCGAAGAAGCAATTGTCCGCTATTCTTCAATTATGGTGTCGTACTGAAAATATTGTTGAATTCCTAAATAAAGTTTCTCAGATGCTCCTATTTAATGAATTAGATTAGTGTTCCGGCAACTGGCTTGCACTGAAAATATATTGTTACGATCAGCCTGCGTGCATGACAAAGAAAGAAATGTACTATGCATAATTCACAGATACGGCGTTCAGATTTCATTACAGTACCCTGTGTATCGTACAATAGAATTTTATGCTTTTCTTTCTTTAAAAAACACATCCCGTGCCAGCTTTATTACCTTATTTCATGTACCTCTAATTTTACAAACGATCGCAAATCTAAAACGGCGAAATAAATAGTAACTGCGCGCTTTAGGCAGTAAATCCGGGATGGAAGCAAATTAAAATGATAAAAGTGACCATTTTACATATAATTAGTTCTTATTGTGATTTGCGTGTCTGCTTCCAGGAGCTTTGTCTGCTTCAGCTTAGCCATCTTCAGCCCCGATTAACCCTTTCAAATGCAGGAAGAATAGATTCTTGACCTTGTGCCTTGCCCATATATTACGCTGCGTGTGGTTGCGCATTCAATTCATCTTGAAAGCTCGCTACTGATTCTAAAGACTTCGTAAATTATAGAATAGCAGGCCTTGCCTACAGAAGTGATAAATGGAAGAGTTGGCTTTTCCATTTATTCAATGTCCTAGCCTGATATCATTTGCAGGCTTTAATTTATATATGGGGAAACACAAACAGTGGAGATTTGTAAAGTCAACTTCAAACTGCCCACGCCAACATTCCTCAGGCTGAGTTTAACATGACAAACTGCCTAAAAATGAAGAGACTGAAAAGTGCAGGCTTTTTCGTTTACACTGCTCATGCCGCAAGCTCTGAAAACAAAAATTGTATTAGTCAACATGCAACTGAAACAGCCTGTGTGCAGGATCTCAAACAGGAAGCACGACTCAAAATTTGTAAAGCAAGACTTGGTTGACAAGCTTAATGAAAGCCAGCTGCAGTGCAGGTGGCTACAAACACCAGTTTTAGGAAACGTTTATAAGTATCTCAGTCTCTAGATTGTGTTTTCTTTAAATAGGCAATCTCTCTAGAGTCTTGTTAACTTAAGGCACCCATGGAGCTTTTCCTATTATACAAGCCGAATTCCAATTTCAAGTCCACTTCTAACGATGTGGATAAAATTATTATTATTATACAGGATTTATATAGTGCCAACACTTTGTGTAGACAGAACAATTACAATACAATTTGTTACAAGACGATTAGGAAGGCCCTGCTTGTGAAAGCTTACAATCTTAAAAAGGAGGGGCAATTGGTACAAAAAGGTAATAGCTGTGAGGGATGAGCTGATGGAAAAGGTCGAAGTACAGCTGAAGTGGAGTAGACATCTTTGAAGAGATGAGTTTTCAGGGACAAAGTAGAAGATAACCACCACACAGATAGGAGTAAGGAGTTCCAAATTATGGGGTTTTTATGGTACCCCCTTCAAGAGGAGGGTGTACCATACATGAACGGACTGTACCTCCTATACTTTACCATATAATGGATGTGATCATTAGAAAGTTTTCTTATTATCAAATGTAAGTGTACTCCTCTTTATTTATTTAAAGTGGAAGAAAGGCCTAACAATGCCTATTTTTAAAAATGTTCCCACCTCCTTCCTTCTACCCATTCTGCATAGACTGTGTAAAAAAGACATGTGTACTTACCTATTTTTAATCAGGTCATATCCTGCAGCTCCAGCTCCCCTTTGTCAGTGAGCAGCTGCTGCAGGGGAGAGAAAGGACTGCTGAAAACCACTGAGAGCCTCTTGGTAATGAAATGGCGTCCGGAATTCTCAGCTGTTGTTGAGCATTCGTTTACACAGAGGAGCCAGAGCTGTAGGATCTTCTCACCAGATCAGACTAAAAATAAGTGTACAGATCTTTTTTACACAGAGTATGCAGGATAGGTAGAAGGAGGAGATAGAACATTTTTAGGAATAGTTAGTGTTAGAATTTTTGTTCAATTCAATTCAATTCATGGACACTCCACTGCAGTCCTTCACACCAGGGGCGGACTGACCATTCGAGCACTCGGACACTGCCCGAGGGACCGGGGTCAGTAGGGGGCCCCATGAAATGCCCCTGGTACCTTTTTTATAGGCTTTTTTGAATGTGGGCAAGGACACAGGTGCCTCATGATCCCCTGTTGCCCGGGGGCCCCATGAGTTGTCAGTCCGCCCCTGCTTCACACTTTAAATGCTACATTTGCAAATCATGGGCATTAGACTTTCACATGGGTCGGATTGAGTACTGATCAGCAGGAGATCTGCTCACAGATCCCCTGCTGATCAGAACAGAGCAGACGGATGACACATCCATGTCCGCTCAGTATCTGAAGAGTGGACACAGACAGAGCCCACTCTGCTCTATGGGAAGCTGGGGGTAAATCAACTACCCTCCGATCTGCCTAAACGAAAGAGGATGGATCCCCTTCAATATTTTTTTTTCAGTGGATCAAATTGGACACGGAGGTAGGCGGGTGTAAATGGACACAAGTCCGTTTACACCCATCTGTCCATAGGAATATAGGAATATGTGACCACTTGTTACTGTTTACATTTGAACAATTTCCAATAAAAAAATGTAATATTAAAATAAATATAAATGTATTAAATAAATATAGTGTCAAATGTGACTTGTGTAAGTGCATGAATTTGACCTAGTATCAGCCTCCTGTAATCCCTTGCACAGCAAAACTCAAACTAGGAGAGGGAAGAGCAGCACTAGCAGCCAATCAGGTATGACCATGCCAACAGGACAGGGAGTAAACAAAGGGATGAGCCCATCAGTGTTCTGTTGCTTCTTCACTGTTCATTTACAGTCTGAGGGCAGGAAGGTGACCTAAAAGTATCTACAACACAGAAATATCAGGCCCCTAACCTGGCTGTGCTATCAGTAGTGACGTATATAACCAAGAAGTGGCTGGATAGATTTAGCAGGTAAAAAGCTTAAGCTTAAGTATTCAATTAAATATACACACCTATGTAATTATTTTACTGGGTTATTCAACTACATGCCAGTAGAGTCCCTGGTGGATAATGAGACAAAGACCCCAGCAAAGCAAGAAAGGCATGCTAAACATTCAGCCATGCTGTTCCTGTTAACTTCTATGTGTTATACCCAGAGGCGGACTGACAACTCATGGGGCCCCCGGGCAATAGGGGATCATGGGGCCCCTGTGTCCTTGCCCAAACTCAAAAAAGCCTATGAAAAAGGTACCAGGGGCATCTGACCCCGGGCCCTCGGGCAGTGCCCGAGTTTCCAAATGGTCAGTCCGCCCCTGGTTATACCCAATAAGTGAACCTAAAGAATGATGATAATAATAAAAAAAATAGACAGTAATAAGTAATTCTAGTGAGTCTTGCAGTAAACAGCAGCAGAGTACTTGACCTGACTGTTTACATGAATCATTGGATTGAAATTTGTACAGACATGAGAGCAAATATGGGCTGTGATATAAAAGCCACCTGAAAGTGGTGCTGTATGTGAAATTCAGACTGTAGAGGGCATTTCCAAAAAGAGATGTCATAATCTGGTAAGGTGCAATTGAGGAGCTCCAATACAAATCAACATTAATTCAGGGTATTTGTAAACAATAGCACTTTAAATCCAATACTATTGAGCTTCTTTTGTTAATTGACCATTAACAATATCAGGAATGACTAAAACAACATCAGCACTGAGAGTCAGATGAAAAGGCAGTGTTATAAATTTTTCCTCCATCTTTACAGTTCCGTAATTGTAGAAGTCATAAAACTTCTATTGACAGCTTCACAGTAGCCACAACCTAAACGCAAGCCAATTTGTATAATCGTTTTGGACAGAAAGGTGAAGAAGTATGTATGTCAGGTTTCTGTTGCTATCTGTCCCTTGCTACTAGGTTGGTAGCTTAGAACATCCTTGTAAGTCAAAGGTCAATGATATCTCAGACTTGCTTAAGCCGGCTATAGATGGTTCCAACGGGCAGGCTGATTGTACCCACATGGATTGCTGTATGACTTGGGTACAAATCAGCCTGTTGGATTTTGCATGTGATTATTGCTATAGCAGCTAGCAATAATCAATGTGTTTTCCCAGCAGGGACAGCTCACCCCCCCTTCATGCCGGGAGAACACAGTAACTCCGGGAGAGGGATTTCCAAATCAACCTATGATTGCAGGAAAGAAAATCGCATCATCTATGGCTGGCTTTAGTTTGTCTGATGAAAGCAGAGTACATTGTTTAACTGGATGTCAAACAATGAAAACGATGAAAGTGTATAGCATGCACATACTACCCTCCTAAACCTTTAATGAACAGCTAAAGATCTAAAATGTGCAGTTTTGAACATAATTTACTAATAAATATGGTATAGTATCCCTTTGTCCTTTACATAACCCTAGTAACTAGAATCATCTCAATACCAGCGCATTTCTTCAAAATCAGCTCTATATTTCTTTCGGCAATGTAATTTCTAGCAATTAATGTAGAGCAATACCGAGGGAGTTTTATTCCTAATTTTCGAAATGCAAATTAATAAGGAATCAGTTATCTGGCACAGCACAGATGATGGTATCTAACATTTCTGCTCCTAGCTTAGACATTTTAGGGATTGTTTATTTGCTGGCTAGCTTACAAGGTTTCTTAGCGTTTCATAGCTGCAGAAGAGGATCTTACTCATGCCTCTTCTCTAATGGGTTTTGCCCTTATTAACTCAAAGGGTGCACTGCCTGTGGTGTGCAGACGGATAGTTACAGTCAAATTAGGAATGGCAGATATCCGACAGGTAATTATACTTACCTGGGTGGATGCAGCATCAGTCTAATGTTGAATCTGTCCCCCCTCTGGCTCTAAGTGTGAGAACTCAGCGATCACATGACCAATGATCACTTAGTTCTCACAGCTGCTCTGAGCAGCGAGCGGTGACTGTCAGTCACCGCTCTCTGCTCCGCTCCCTTGATGCTCACTAAAGCGCTGGGCTGTGGAAGGGGCAGCTGGTTCAGGCTCTCAGCAGATCGCTGACAGGATGAGCCAGGTGCCACTCCAATACTCTGAGACAGATCCCGATTTTAAAGTCGGGATCTTTCCCCAGCTTGGCGGAGTGATGTCAGCTGAAAGCAGGCTGGAGCCTGAAGTCAGCTGAAAAACAGGTCACAGGCGTGCAGAACGAACTGCACTCCTGTGATCCACAGAAGAAGTACAGCCAAAAGAGCTTTGGTCATACTTCTCCTTTAGTTCTCATGCACACTGTGCGTTTTGATAATGCTGGTAATGTTAGCTGTGTAAAGTCACGTTAAAAATTAGAGTTTTTCAGCTTTTTTTAGTGTTTTTGCATTAGTGTTTAGCGGCGTTTTGCAGCGATTAGCAGTGTTTTCCTGAATTTTTTTGCTTTTGCGTTTTTTACCAAGAAAATTATTTTTTTTTCGTAAAAAGAAAAATCCAAAAACACTGCTTTGCAGCATTTTACCACGTTTTGCAGCAGAGCATTTTTACAGCTAAAAAACTCCTCTAGAAACTTACTAGTTCTGTTTTTTTTTTCCAGCCAAAAAACGTTGATTCCAGTCTATATGTGCATGGACACATAGGATAACATGCTGGGGGGTTTACTAGCTGTAGGAAAAAAAATGTCAAAAGCCAAAAACAGCTGTAAAAACGTAAAGTGTGCATGAGGGCTTAATCCTCTGTCAAACCACTGCTTGCAGTTACGTTCAGTCTTCAATCCTTCATTTTGACTTACATTCTGTGTAATTGCTCAAACCCCCCAAAAAAAGATGAAATACAAAAAGAAAGTGAATCCTAACTGGAAACCAGCAAGAACAGATCTGCAACATGCTGTATTTGAAAAAAACAGTAAAGCTAAAAAAAATTGTAATAAACTGTATTGTGCTGCAGTTCACTTCACGCTTTCGGACAGAAGAGAAGCAATAAAAATGTATCAAAGTCTGAAATAAAAGAGATTTGTTTGCCCAAACCTTTATTATTAACAAAACTACTTTTCACCTGGGGAATATATTTGCTCTATTACTTTAGGGTGAATTCTTTCAGTGACAGTTGTCCTTAAGAAGTTGTTTACACCAGAAGACATGACTGCGGACTGCAGTGGTGAGAATAGCTATGTAACTTCAGATGCATTTCATTTTTGAAAGACGCTTTTCAACTGAATTAAATGACATGTTAAGTCAGTAGGGCCTACCTTACTAAAGCTCACGTGTGTATGCTGGCAGAGGAATTGTGTGCAGACAACCAAACGGTATCCGGAGCACATGTGGTAAATTTGCTGGGTGGTTTTACCAGTCCATGTATTCTCCATCTCCAGAATGTCAGTTAAGTAATGGCAAGTCCAGGGGCGGACTGACAACTCATGGGGGCCCTCGGGCAATAGGGGATCATGGGGCCCCTGTGTCCTTGCCCAAACTCAAAAAAGCCTATGAAAAAAGGTATCAGGGGCATCTCATGGGGCCCCCTACTGACCCCGGGCCCTCGGGCAGTGCCCGAGTTTCCAAATGGTCAGTCCGCCCCTGGGGAAGTCTAAGATGAAAATGTAGATTTCTCTAGTGTTTCATGGTCTAGCTACTGTTAGGAATATTACGTGTGCATTCCATGTAATGATGGGGCAGCACAGTAGCTAAATGGTTAGCACTTCTGCCTGGCTGTACAAGGATCGTTGGTTCAAATCCCAACCACGACACCACCTGCCTGGAGCTTGCATGCTCTCCCCGTGCCTGTGTGGGTTTTCTCGCACACTCAAAAACATGCTGATAGGTTAATTGGATCCTGTCCAAATTGGCCCTAGTATGTGCATGTATGAATGTGAGTTAGGGATCTTAGATTGTACACTTCTTGAGAGTTAGGGACTGATGTGAATGTACAATATATATGTAAAGCGCTGCATAAATTGACAGCACTATATCAGTACCTAAAATAAAAAAATAATAAAACTGTGTAAAAAAAATGTGTTAATCTGTCCAGTATGTCCATTGTGGCACCACCATGGCCAGTAAGCGTACACAATTAAAATCACTTGTGACCTGCAGTCAGATACTACTACATAAATGCTAAAAATTGAGCTGCTGCTCCTATAAAGGTACAGACCTTTAAATTAAATGTTATAGCAATAAAGTGCTGCCCAATTAAACATGCAAATACCTCAAAATATACATGTCAATAAGTTCCTGCAATGTGCTCTCTCTAACAATATTCTACAAGATACACCATCATCATAATTGTGTGAACAAATAATTCATTGATTTAAACTAATATAGTCACTTAATGTGCAAACATGCAGCTTTGAGAATGCCCAGTGCGAGGGGCAGAACACATCAGCTGGGAGCCATTAGTGAAATCACATCCGGTCGGTGGAACACACACCAGTGCACTACTTCCAGTCCAGTGTTTGTATGCTTTTTAATCTGTCAATACATGTGAGTGAAACACAATTTTACCTTTAACTTATATATTTCAGGTACTTATATAGCACCATCAATTTACACAGCACTTACAATCTAAGGTCCCTAACTCACATTCATACATATAAATACTAGGGCCAATTTAGACAGGAGCCAATTAACCTACTAGCATGTTTTTGGGGTGTGGGAGGAAACTGGAGTACCCAGAGGAAACCCACACAGGCACAGGGAGAACATACAAACTCCAGGCAGGTGGTGCTGTGGATGGGATTTGAACCAACGACCCTAGTACTGCCAGGTAGACGTGCTAACAATTTAGTCACTGTGCTGCCCAAATAAACCTAAATAAACGGTATTTCACTATGTGGGCCCCCTTTTTCTCTTTATATACAATCTTATACTCATGAATGGAAGCTGACAACTGAGGATCAGAATACGGATTGGACCCACAGGAGGACTACAAATCCCAGATGAGACCATTTAACACACAAACCCGACAGACTCTTGTTCTCATAAGAGTCCATGGGAGTTGGTGAGTAAGTGGGACCACCAGAGGGGCGCACCAAGGATTCGTTGCACTTTATGAAGAATAACTGCAGGTTTGCACAGTAAGAGACTATATATATGTTTAATCAATGAATTGTTTGTTCGCACAATTATGGGGATGATGTAATTTGTAGAATATTGTTAGAGAGAGCACATTGCATGAACTTATTGACGTATATTTTGTGGTATCTGCACGTTTAATTGGGCAGCGCTTCATTGCTATAACTTTACACAATGCTGCATCTGAACAGTTTCCAATTATAAATACTGTACATATGATTTCCTTTCTGCTTAATCAGCACTGTGTACCATTTTTTGACCTGCAATTTGCATGGCACATGTGCATTTTACTGCTTTGTGAGTTAATTGAGTCATTTTTTTTTTCAATTTTTTTTTTTTAATTTTAAGTTGTTTACACGCTCATGGCTTAGTAACCTTATCAGAGACACAATGTAGCATTATATGGCTGTTCAATTCACACAACAGACTTGGACTACACTGTACTCATCGAACATTGGTTTTATGGGCTTATGTTATGTGTGCATACATCCCTGCACTCTTGTGAGCGAACAATAAATGCATACCATAATGATTCATCCCTGCTCTTGTTAACCTCTTCAATACCGGGTACTTATACCCCCTTCCTGTCCAGGCCAATTTTCAGATTTCAGCGCTGTTGCACTTTGAATGACAATTGCGTAGTCATGCAACGCTGTACCCATGTTAAATTTTTATAATTTTTTTCACACAAATAGAGCTTTCTTTTGGTGGTATTTAATCACCACTGAGTTTTTTATTTTTTGCTAAATAAAACAAAAAGCACCTGAAACTTTTGAAAAAAAAAACTTTTCTTTGTTTCTATTATAACATTTTGCGAATAAATAACATTTCTTCATAAATTTAGGTCAAAATGTATTCTGCTACATTTCTTTGGTGAAAATAATAATAATTGAATTTGTATTTTTTTTCAAATGTTTCTATTATTTTTTATTAATTTTTTTCTTTTTTTACTATTTTATTTTTCAGCACACTGTGACCAAAGCAATACAATATTACCACAGTACTACTCTGGGCAAGTGATCAGGATTTTTTTTTAACATATTATGATTGCTAAGACTAATGTACTTCATTGATATTTGCAATCATTGTTACTGAATGAAACTGATTCATTCAGTCTTTTGTTGTGATTAGCTATGATTGGGCGATCACAGGATACTGGCCGGGGTAGTGATATGTTATCGGCTGTGGACACAGCCAGTGACAGATCGAGACGCTGGGCGGGCCCACGACCGCGTTAGCTGCTCGTTTTGATAGGATGTCATATGACGCCCAGTTACAATGGTCAGTGTTCCGCCCGGCCGTCAATCTGCTATAGGTCAGATGAGAAGGTGTGAATTTCCTTCATGTATCTGGCCCAATGAGTTGGCAGGCAATGGCCATTGTTGAAAATAAAGATTTTTCTCACACCTGAGCATTCTGCTTGTACTGGAAAAGGGGAAAAAAAATTATGACTACACATTTGGTGCGATTAAGCACTTAATCAGTGAAGAGGGACCAGAACACTGAAAGCCGGCTCCTAATTGGCTGTGCTTGGTTACTATACTTTGGCTTAGGCTGGCCATAAATCGCTTGATGTTTTTCAGCTAGTTTAACAGATTCCTCCATCCATGCTAGTAGCACAGATGGATGAATCCTGTCAATCTATTGTTTTCTTACATGTACCACCAGAAGCTGTCAGAATACCTGAAAAGTGTCTGCGTATGATTGGATGCAGCTGCTGTCTGGTCAACAATTGCACACCCAGCTCCTTCGATTTTTCAAAGGATGATAGGCAGAAGGGCAAACAGAGCCACCTACATAGCAAATTTTAGCCAGTTCACCAGAAATAGGACACAATCCCTCAGCTTATGGCTAGCATTATTTTATTTATTTATTTCAGGTACGTATATAGCACCGTCAATTTCCACAGCGCTTTACACATATATATTGTACATTCACATCAGTCCCTAACCCTCAAGGGGTGTACAATCTAAGGTCCCTAACTCACATTCATACATACACATATCAGGGCCAATTTAGACAGGAGCCAATTAACCTACCAGTATTTCTTTGGAGTGTGGGAGGAAACAGGAGTACCCAGAGGAAACCCACGCAGTCACAGGGAGAACATGAAAACTCCAGGCAGCTGGGATTTGAACCAACAACCCTAGTACTTCCAGGCAGAAGTACTAACCATTTAGCCACTGTGCTGCCCTTTTTATTATTATATAAGCCCATCAGTCTTCCAAAACAAAACAGCACAAGGCAAATCGTATACTCAGCAGTGTATATCGTGAAGCCCCCTCCCACCCCCCTAAAAAAAAAAATCACAAAAAAAGTGTAGATGCCAGATGTCGTTATGTTATGTTTTATTCATATCGCCCAACTAAGATGATTAGCAAACATTGTTATTCCTTATCCCACTCCCGTCTGGTTGAAGACAATATGTAAATTTCATTAGTTCCTCTGCAGTCCTCACTGAATACTTATACAGAGCGCAGAAACTTCATTTCGACAAAACGCCTGTCTGGGCTGCCCTGCCTCCCCATATGAGTGAACATGACAGGGATACAAGAATTCAGTGCTTCTGAAGCAAATCAGTTAAAACAACTGAAAGGTAACTATTGTGTGAAAAATGATTAAAACATATATACTGTAAGTGCTACACACTCATTTAGTAATTAGGTGTTATTACACATTTCTTTTTAGTTCAATTTGCAGCCAGCTACAATTTTGTAAAATTGGCAAAATGTCAGATATGAATTCCTTGTATGGAGGGGTTCTAATCACTGATGGACAGATGTAAAACAGCACACAGTTAACCCTTCAATTGCCCCAGATGTTACCCCTTCCTGCCCAGTGGCATTATTACAGGGTCAGTGCTTTTATTAGCACCGATCACTGTATTAGTGTCATTGGGATGTCAGTGGCAGTTAGCCAGTTTCCACCCAGTGTCAGAATGGGAGCAAATCACACTGCACTGAACCACATGTGAATTATTGAACCAAATGTAAAAGGCAAAATGAGTTCCAAAGCCAGAGGGTGTTTTATGCATGAAGTTAAAAAAACCTTCTGCAAGCAGCTCCCCCCGGCCCCTCCTTACACTTACCTGAGCCTAATCTCAATCTAGTGATGTGCATGGGAGCTGCGGATCTCTCAGCTCTCTCCCTTCTCATTGGCTTATGGACACAAAGAGCAGGGTCTGGGAGTGAGCTTGCACAAGAGCCCCCCATAGCAAGCAGCTTGCTATGAGGGCACTCAACAAGAGGGAGGAGCCAGGATCACTAGTGGGGGATCCAAAAAAAGGAGGACCGGGGCTGCTCTGTGAAAAAACATTGCATAGAGCAGGGAAGTATACCTTGTTTGTTATTTTTTTTTAAAATAAAAGCTGAGACTTTAGAATCACTTTAGTTCCCTGCACTGATGCCCTGCTATTCCCTGACAATGTCTCTCCAGAGCTTTGGTCCCTAGTAGTGTAGTGACAAAGCTGACAGCTCTCCTGCTACCTGTCCTTGATTTAGACATATCTTATGTTGAGATTAATGACCATAGAACGGCGGTCGGTGCGTCTCATTAAAATTTTGCAATGGGGACCCCATAATTTGTAGTTATGCTGCTGTTCATGCACCAAGTAATGTAATCCTTTTTGTTTGCATTGAAAATGTATTAATATAACAAAATTATCAGTATCTTGAGGCAATCAAGGTGGTCTCAGCTCCCTGAGATGAAAAAGAGGGAAACCTTTTAGCAAAAAAAAAAAAACAAATAAAAATAAAGGTAAAGTACATACCCTCAACATTATTTAAAATTGATTGGATAAACCCACAAGTGTAAACCTTGGAAGTTAATATATTAAATTCCCATGTTTAACCAGTTACAAAGTACACAAGACTGTGTCTACAAAACTAATATGATCCTTACTGATTATTGAATCTGGTACAAAATGCTGTAAGGCATGGACATGGGCCTAGTTTACATTGAAGTGAATGTTAGGGCAATTTTTTTTGAATAATGATTTTTTAATTCATTTTCCAGTATACATTTAAAATATAGATTGACAGATAAAAACATACATTAATATACATAAATATGTGGGAAAGAGAAAAAAAAGGTGAGAAAAAAAAATGTAAGGGCAAATCAAAGCAGATTTCCACTCAAAAGGGGAAGTTCCACTTTAAGCCTTTGTCCCCCGCTCCCCATTAAGGATTGGCACCTTTGGGGAGCAGGTACCCGAATTTGACAGGTACCCGCTCCCTCTGCGATCAGAAGCGGAAGTTGTCCTCCCCCCCCTCCCTCCCTGTAGTTTTCTGAAACACGTGACAGGTCCCAGAAGACTACGGAGCCATTCACAAAGTGCAACGCATGCGCAGTGGGAACCCGGCTGTGAGGCCGCAAGCTGTCACAGCCGGGTGCCCACACTGAAGATGCCGGAGCCAGTGAGAGAAGACGGCCGGTGAAATCAGTGGTGGTGAAGACACCGCTGGACCAAGGGACAGTGTATTTTAAAAGTCAGCAGCTACAGTTTTTGTAGCTGCTAACTTTTATTTTTATTTTTTTAGGTGGAACTCCGCTTTAAAAAAACAACAACACATAGATGTAGTACAGATGTGCAATAGATGCATATTTCCCCAATGTTTTATATTTTGAAGGAACCTGCAAGTACAGAAATATACAAGATGTTATGCCAGAAATGCACTCAGCTCTTAAATCATGTTATGGGCTGACAACACAATGCAATTTTCTGGACTGAGAGGTGTCATCCATGCACAGTTTTCCTTTGCTATGCTACTATTACCTCTATCTCATCTCTATAACATAAGCAGTCATTGATCTGTATTCAAAGAATTTGGAGGGCTAATCAGACTCCTTGAGATATGACAAGAATTCTGGACAGGGCACAGAAGAGCTTTGAATTTCCGACATGATCAACAAGTATTTTTGAACGTATTGCATACAATAAGAAAACACTGTGGCTGTGCTATATTTAACAGATCAAAAGGAATCAAATACAATAAGTTCATTGCTAGGATTTGCATATAACAGGGCTTGACAAATTTACTTGGAATCTAAAAGCAAGCTAAAATAAAAGGTAGGAGACAGTTTTCTTTTTTTAGTGTGGGTTGTCAGCGCCCAGGGCAACATTTTGGCTACAAGCTTCATACGATGCCATTTGCTGGGCATCAATTATGGCAAAACCACTGAAAATAATGGCACCTGAACCTGCGTTTTGCAATCACAATTCTGGCTCAATCCCAAAACACCCAGGTGTGAATGGAGCCGCCCTGGTTCATACATATGCGATTCTGGATGAGTTTTCAAATTCACAGATTCCCATGACAGGCTAGATCAAACCTGTGGTGCTTTGAGGTTTCTTCAGGAGTGCCTTTGCAAAATGTCTAAAAATTGCCCAAAACGTGTATACAAGCCAGCGGGTGGAACAAGCCTGCCTTTTAGTTATATAAAACCACAGGTTTTCATTGTACACCATTATGACCTTCTAGCCTCCGACATCATGACAACCAATGACATCATCAGTTGATAAAGAGGATGTCAGCTGCATGCACAGCATCCTAGTTTTACCCTCCCCTGCCCCTCTCCATCAATGCTGGGGTCACATTAGCTCAGTGATCGAGAAAAACTGAGGGAAAAGAGAAACATGGGAATACTAGTCAGTACCAGTGTGCAAACGTGTATTTGCTTTGGAAGAATAAATCAGCTCTAATGTTGGATGTCCTACATGTGTGGATGTTACTGTGTTATATAAAACTATTAGAATAGTTTTTTCACATTTTAGAATGGGGTGCCTCAAGATTGTCCATAATTTAAAATGGCGCCTTGACTGAAAAAAGCTTGAGAAACACTGGGCTAGATAGCATGTGTTCCTATGGAGGTGGTTCACACAGATGCAATCCACACGCATTGTGATTTGAGTGCCATTACAAAAAGGGTCCTGTGCGAGGTTTGTAGTGGTGCATTTCAGACTCGCAAGTGATGGAGTCAATGGGAGGCATTTTGTATTGAAGTCAATGGGAGACCTTTTTGCATTGAAGTCAATGAGAGGCATTTTTGCATTTAAGTTAATCCGAGGCAGTGTGAACCCAGGAGCCAGAACGCAATTTCTAGTCACCATGGTAACCTGGTGCCTGGGCTTTGTCAAGCCCTGGCATACACATTAAACTAGTCCGATGTCTCATTGGCAAGATGGAGGTATTTGTATGCCACCATTTCACTTATATATCTGTGCACTTTCTATAAAATTGGTTTATGGTTGTAAAAATAAAAAGAATCTTTAGAGCAATAAGTACTTGGGAGTTCTAGTGATTACACTTCACAATTGACTTACTTTCTTAGGGGCTATCGTGTGAATTTCCAAGCTAAACAGCAGACTAATAATTAGCCAAAATCCTGGGCCACAGGGAAATGAGCAGTTAAACACATAAAGCTTAAACAGTAGAAAACTATTATGCTTGAACTTGATACACTTTGCCTATGGCCTCAGCTGTCCTCGCTAAGAAAAACTAAACACTTACAGTGCTTGTAAAGCATTTCCCATTAAGTACAGTCATTACAAGACCTTTAAAATTAAATATGTTCAGATAATCATAAGGATTTCAATTTCTTATTTGCATGGTTCCAGTTTGAGAAACTAATACTTCTGAGATGCATACTAACAAAGCCTGATGTAGTTCTTTGTGAAGCTGCGTCTCCCATCACACCTTGTATGGCATTATGGCGGGGTGTTAGTGCTTTGGGCGGTCATTGGGAGTTCCTTTGCTATCATTGCTGCCAATTTCCTATCACATTATTAGGGGAGATAAATCTGTGTATCTGTTTGCCAGTGAAAACCTTCTATGCAACTCCGCTGTCGTAGCATATGGCTGGGAGGAAAGTAAAGGATGAAAGCCTTAAGGGCATGTTTGGGGGTGTTTCTATGCCATCAATTACACTGGTATAACACTAACCCAAGCATGTTGGGTGTCTTTTCCTCCCAGCTGTAGTCATACCTGAAACAAAAGGGTTTTGCAGCATTTTATCACAGTGCCAAACAAAAAAAAAGGAAAATGTAACCATACTTAAAAAAAAAATCTGACATTTGGACAATGCTTCAAACATAAATTGAAAGTGATATTAAAGGCAATAAAAAAAAATAACAAAGATGTTATATATACCTGCGCTGTGCAGTGGTATTACACAGAGCACCCCCTATCCTCCTCTTCTCAGGTCTGGTAAACCAGACCTGACCCCTCCCTCTTGTTGAGTGCCTCCAGAGCAAGCAGTTTGCTTTGGAGGCACCCAAGCAGGCTTGCTCCAGAGCCGCTGTTCTGTGTCCATTCACACAGTCAAGGCTCGGCCCCACTGCTTCTCTCTTCTCATTTCCCCAATGGCTGTGATTGACAGCAGCGGGAGCCAATAAGGAGGGAGAGTCCTCGCTGAGCTGAAGCTCTCATGCACATCACTGGATCGTGATGGGGCTCAATTAAGTATTGTGGGGGCTGGGGGGGTTTAACTTCACACATACAGTATAATGCATGAACGTAAAAAACCCTTCAGCCTTTACAACCACTTGAAGCAATGTTTAACTATTTAGATGGGGAAAAATGAGGGTTGGCACCCATGTTATAGCTGAGCTACAGTCAAAATATGTAATTAATATACATACTGTCTATAGAGGATTTTAATCTCCCTTTTAGTTTGTAATGTCTGTCCATCTAGTGCTTATATTTACCCAGCACAAGCAGGTGAAATGAACAATCAAAACCAATCAGACCATGCTGACCAATCAGAATCGCTCTGATCCATCCCAGGGCCCTTAGGGAAAGAAGAGGAAGAACATTGCACATTTAAAACCCCAGGACCACTGCACCGGGCTGCATGATCAATGAAACTATCACCCACAGAGGTACGTACAGCATAGATTGGGGGGGGATTTGTAGGATGTGAGTTCACCTTTTCAAGGTAACCTAATCCTTTAAATGGTTGTAAATCTCAGACATGAAATATGAACAAATCGTATCGCTCTATTGTGAGTGCTTGTTCCAATCCAGAGTACTAAGTGTCATTTCTGTCTGCTGCCTTGTTCCTCTGCTATAAGAATGAGTCACTTCTGACAAGTTTTCTTTACACCAAAAATTGGTGACAGGGGAGGGTAAAGCCTGTGAATGACAGCGTCAGCTCTGTTCCTGTGTGCTGTGTAAAAGGGGGTGTGTCTCTTCCCTCCAATCAGCTTTTAGAACTCCCCTCACTGATGTAACTTCAGCTCTCCGCCCCTTGTCTTTTACAGCTGAGAGATCCTGTGTAAATTCTGCATTTTGAATGACTGTAGGGGTAAACAAGCCTGTAGATCACGGGTATCAAACTGGCGGCCCTCCAGCTGTTGCCAAACTACAAGTTCCATGAGGCACTGCAAGATTTACAGTTACAAGCATGACTCCCAAGGGCAGATGCATGATGGGACTTGTAGTTTCGCAACAGCTGGAAGGCCACAAGTTTCACACCCCTGCTATAGATAAACAGGTACAACTTATGTAGGAGGATTTGTTTCATCTCTGTATATCTCTGAGGTCAGTCACTTCACTGCATATATGTAAGGGTTTACAATCACTTTAAGCAAAACAGCTCATCTTCTTGCCCTAGCCTGTGATTGGACACTGACAGAGAAGAAGCTCTGTCAGTGTCCAATGTAGGAGGATTTGTTTCATCTCTGTATATCTCTGAGGTCAGTCACTTCACTGCATATATGTAAGGGTTTACAATCACTTTAAGCAAAACAGCTCATCTTCTTGCCCTAGCCTGTGATTGGACACTGACAGAGAAGAAGCACACTGATGAGCGTATTTTTCTGCCACTCTGCTCCCTCCTTCTGTTAGCATGTTCCTTATCAGCCACTGTGCATACAACACATTTTACAGAAGGCTAATACCGTATCAAAAATACACTATCTGCATTTAAAGGACAAGTTCACCTTTGGGAACATGTTCCACCTGTTCATTGAAGCTTCCTGTCAGAATACCTGCTTGCTCGTACATCCCGCATGGCAAGCAGATACTCTGACAGGTCTGCAGGAGACCTGCATGGCATCAGCGATCTACTGATCACCGATGCAATGCTTTACAGGCTCCTTTGGACAAAAATAATAAATACACATTTTTTTACCTGCAAAAAAAAATGTGCATTTATTATTTTTGTCCAAAAGGTGAACTTATCCTTTTACAAAACTTTCACAGCTAGTTCACCCTAACCTCCACGGTAAAATGCAACATTTTACAGTACAGGCAGCATCAATGTGAGGTCTGAGAGGGAGTGCAAAATGCATGTGTCAGTTCATCACATCATTTACTTTTTTAACCTCATTTGAATGGCCATATAGTGACTTTTCATTCATGTCTCCACACAACAGATCAGTGTGTCGCGCAGCAGTGCAGTAATATAAAGTGGCATCCAGTACGCTGCTGAAAAATGCTGGTAGGGATAGGACACACAGAAACCAATTGTCTTCTATGTGCCCTTGTGGTGGCTAGTGTTTATCTAGTGGGGAAAAATGCCAATCACCGCACACAGTGTGAACAAGCCCTTAATTATTTTTAACAAACACGTAACTGACCTCATTGTTTTTTTTTTATCTGCCTGAAGTTCAACCTTAAGCCCAGGCTGTTATCCATGACATTACACAAGAAACCTGGAACCTCACCCTTTCTACAAGCACAGCTTCAGCCAAAATAAATGCCATTTAACTGAACTGCCTGTTGGAAAAGAGCTTAATAAGATTGTTGATTTTCACTTTACGGTATATTTTAAAAGGCCTTCAATTTTAATTTTACTGGGAACCTATTCTAACATGGTGCCTGGCTCAGAAAGGCAGTTCATTTATTTTTTAAAAACTGACCATAAAAATAAAACATTGTCAATGACAATGTCATTCACTATTACAGTTGTTGGGTACTTCCCTACGTATTTACAGGATTAATGTACTTTTATGCAGTCCATACATGGGTCGCATTCCGAACTAATTTACTTTAGAAAATCAGATATTTTGTGCGTTTTATAATCCGATGGTGCCACCACTGATTTCGAAATTTGACCACCCAAGCCTTCAATTTCACCACATGCTGCTACAGAAAAGAATTGTCGTGGCCAAGAATTTTCTTTTCTTTCCAGCTCACAGCTCATTTCTTTTTTCAATTGCATTTCTCGCATGATTCTTCCATCATCGATTAGAAATTCATTAATTTTTTTAAAAATGGTCCAACACGTTTAATCACTCAAACTTGATGGTTGCTCGAAAATTGGCTATTGCTATGGCCCACTAATTATTATTATTATTATTATACAGTATTTATAAAGCGCCAATGGTTCGCTCAGCGCTGTACATTACAAAGGGGGACAGAACATGTGACAGAACAATACCAATACAATGCAAAACATGAGGGGATCGAGGGCCCTGCTCTTTCGACTAATGGTGCGAAATTCGAAACTAAAATTGTTAGAAAAGATTTTCAAAAGAAAATTCTTTCAGAATTCGACCCATGTATGGCTGGCTTTAGAGCAGTTACTAACCGCCTTTCGCCTTTGCCCCCTGCAGCAGACTTCACTAGCCTTACACTTACCATTTGGGATCAGCACAGCCACTTCACTGAACGTTCCTTGGCTTGCCTGCACAAATGCAGTAGAATCCCCATTAGGACCGATTTGCTCCAGGACATATTTATTAGTATTATTATTCAAGATTTATATAGCACCAACAGTTTGCACAGTGTTTTACAATCTAAAATGAGACAGTACAGCTACAATACAATAAAATACAAGATGGTTAAGAGGGCCCTTACATTCTAATAGAGTAGGGAAGTAAGGTTGTAACTGTGGGGAACATAGTTCACCGCAACACGCATTTTCCTGCATTAAGTTGTATTCAGGCATGTTGCGTTCAGAATGTGGGGAATCCAAATGCACAAAAATGAAGGTTCTTTCTGTACCTACAATGCAAGGCACTCTGAAAAGAGATGCAATCAGTTGCTATTTAAAATAAATGTCACCACATTACATTATCGCAAGCACTGGCCCTTAATTTGTACAGAATGAAAGAAAAGGGGAGCCCATTTTAAGGCCTCCCATACTCATGGGATTGTGGCAGTAGGGACAGATTCAAGGCTCCCCTTTGATTTTCAGTAAGCTGGGACCTGGGAGGAGTTATACATGAGTCAGCTGATCCTCTGATCAGCTTACATTTAGAAATTCTCTGGAAGGTTACCTGACCTTGGGGAAGCTTCTGGAAGGTGAGGTCATATAACCTTTTAGAGGCTTCTATAAGGGATTTAGACCCTATTTAAACCCAGTTCATCTGAGCTGAGACCACCAGTCTCCAGAACCACCTGTCAGGGAGCTTCCCCTCCCTTTGTCACAGCTTAAATTTATTATGTGGTATAATCAAGGCTTTTTTTCAGTGGGAATGCAGTTCCAGAACCTCCAGCACTGAATGCATTTACTGATAAGGGGTGCTGGAGGGACTATTGATGTTGGTTACTGGAGGATCTATTGTTGCTGGGGACATCTCTTGTTGAGGGAGGGGTCTATTGTTGCTGAAGGGTCATTTGTTGCTGGGACGGATCTACTGTTGAGGGAGGGTGTCTGTTGTTGGCCGCTGCTGGAGGGTCTATTGATGCTGGCTTCTGGGAGATCTATTGTTGCTGACAGGAGTCTATTGTTGCTGGAGTGGATCTATTATTGCTGGGGGGTATTTTTTGTATCTAGGGGGATATATTGCTGCTGAGGGTGCTAACAGCTGGTGATCTATTTTACTTATTTCCTTGTTATCATTAAGACATTCCATACAAATTATTTAGCACTACAAAATGATATTTGGTTCTTTCTCTAAAAGGGGCATTACTGGTAGATGAGTAGGCAGTGGAACCAAAGATGGTGCTTAGGGGGGGGGTAGGGGACAGAGACAAGGGGTGACTCCGTGAGGGGAGTACCTGCACCTATTCTTTGAGAAAAAATCCCTGGGTATAATCATCAAGGGGGACAGCTAAGTAAATTGATGTTTATAGTAAACTGCAACCCAAGTTGTGGTGACTGGTTTGTTTACTGGTTATATCTGTTGCTTGAGAAGATTTTTGATTCAAGCAGACCATTGCTTAGGCTAGGAAAAAGCCTACAATATACATTCTTGAAGCTAAACACAGAATAACCCAATGTATGATACATAGCAAAATTGAGGCTACCTTACTTGACTGCGTCCCAAAACATCTAAAAGTTTGTCAGCAATGGGTGGACCATTACTTGCCTCCCGATTTTGACCAATCATTACTGGAACCCTGACTGCCTTCTGTAGGGTCCGAGAGACCGCCCCTGGTTGTTAGGGCTTTGGGCATCACCTGGCCTATGTGTGAGACTCCACACACTCCCCTTTCCTCTCCTTTTCTTCTCTTTCTCCTTTTTCTTTTAGCTTCACCCTAACTTTCATTGTTGGTTGCATTTTTTACCTTAAGGCTTGCTACCATTCACTCTATGTGGAGCATTTTGGAGCTTTTAAGCATATCACCTCCCCTGTAGATTGGGGAAACCATGCATGTTACTTTAGTCTTAATGAGCTCTATGTATCACCTAGTTCTGGTCATCACAACTGTACACATAATACAACTCGCAAAATTTGTTTTGTTAGGACAATGGAGTGTATTGAATTGTAATCTGGTTTATGCTTTATTGATGCCTGTAAACTGATGGTTTACTATCAATAAAATCTTTGAAGAAGAAAATTTTTTTGATTATTTAATGGTCAATTTACAGTTATATGTTTTAGTGATTGCATTAAATTATTTTAAAGCCAATAATAAAAGGACGTGGCCATTTAACCTTCAGTTGGTGTTATGTTTCTTTATTTATTTGGGCCTCTTGCTGTCTACATTCCCAAATACATAGTTTACCAATTTTGGAAGGCCTTTCTAAAGAAAAATAGTCTCTAATAATTGGTAGCATGCAACCATGTGACTTAAATGACCTGGGTTGGGGGATACAGTAGTAGCATTTCATTTGACTTGCAAGAGGTACTTTCTTTTACTAAAAAGTAGTACTATGAATTATTATTGCTGACATGCACCCACTTGATTCAATGAAGTATACATTTTAATGATCTGTCCCCTTTAATAATTTCCAAGCAGTGGCAGGCCATTCCAGTACAGACTCAGCACCATGTTTAACAGTTGAATTACTCATCGGGCTGTGCTACTTCTTACACATAGTTGGTCCACACATGGTCATCATATGCTTCACAGAGGTGATGATTCACTCCAATGGAAATCTCAGAGCCTGTTTTTCTAGGCATTTTGTCAACTTTCCTGTTAAGTGTTCATTTATCCCTGATAAGTTTTAAATTGTGACTTCTCCTCTTTGCTGATTCAGTTTGTTTTGGGTGGCATGCAGGGGCGGACTGACATCTCATGGGGTCCCTGGGCAATAAGGGATCATGGGGCCCCTGTGTCCTCACTCACACTCAAACCACACCCAAAAAAGCCTATGAAAGGTACCAGGGGCATCTCATGGGGCCCCTTACTGACCCCAGGCCCTTGGGCAGTGCCCAAGTTCCCAAATGGTCAGCCTGCCCCTGGTGGCATATAATTTCATTATTTTTGAGAATATACAATGGGGTTGATTTACTAAAACTGGAGAGCACAAAATCTGGTGCAGCTCTGCATAGAAACCAGTTTTTTGTTTTTTTAGTCAAAACTTAATTGAACAAGCTGAAGTTTTTAACTGATTGGCTACCAAGCACAGCTGCACCAGATTTTGCACTCTCCAGTTTTAATAAATCAACCCAAATATTTATTTGCATTTTATGCTGGATTCAGCAGCAGTTAGTCAATGTGGCTTGTTCAGAACTCTTTTATTTGCCTCATGCTTCTTTCAAGTTCACATATTTGCATGTGCTGTTTCTGTTCTGACAACCCCCTTTATTATTAGTGCAATATAGTATAGATAAAAATGCACTTAGTTAAAGTTATGTAAAATTTGTACGCAAAATAAAACACATTCCAGGAAAAAAGTAACATCGATCCGACCAGCCTAGCAAAATCAAATACATCTAACAGCTTTTAGTTACAGAATATGAACGATCACATTAGGGTTTCATCTTTCCAACAAATACTTCATGATACAAAGAAGATAATGTAAAGAAGATTCAGATCTTTATAAAATCAAATTAACAGCGTCCAATAAACTTGCAGATTTAATGTGCTATTTTATCCAGAATGACTAATGTTGTATTTGTATTAAGCTTAAATGCCGTTTTGGAAAACTATGAAATAAATCAAATGATGTTCTTCATGTAATCGTGAAAGATGGATCCCATTAGACTTCCAGCAGGCATACTTGTTGGTTACAATCATTGACCAGAATGCTTATAAATTAATCAACTGAGGTAATGCTAGCCAAGCTGTCATCGTTTTTTACTAATCTACATTTTGAATTCACTTAAACTTTTCAAATCCTTTGGAACAGGTTCATCAATTCTCAGTGCTACAGACTAAAAAGGAAAATGTCTTGAATACTGAGGTTGTGCAGTTGTTTTCCCTTGAGTCATTTGAAGAAGGACTGAAAATAAAACAAAATGTCTCAGAATGTTAGCAAGTATTTTGCATTTTAGGATAAGACACGTGCAATGTCCAGAGCCTCAAGTGATTTCCTGGCTTCATCTTCAATTCTCAGTCTTCTCACCACCTCTAGGTACCTGCACATCAGGTCTGTTTTGAATTTAAGCAACTATCTTACCCTAATATACAGATGTTTTCTGATCAGTAGGTTAAAAGGTTAGTTTACCTTTACAAAAAATTGCCAAGACAGGTAGGGGATGTTTGTAAATAAAAACAAATTGTGCAGCTTACACTAAATTTGAATAATGCTCTTGCTATAGACGTAGGCCTTTTACATACCTTCCAAAACCTGACCGGAAAACATCCAGGGCATTTCTGGGTGAGGTCTATTCATTGCTGCTCACCTCCACCATCACAAGAGAGCATTTTCTCTTATTCAAACCTGCTCACATGCTCTTTTTCTCCCGATTCAGTAGCTCTAAACTCAGCATTTGAGAACTGACTCCTTTGATGTCTGACTTGGGAGTATTCTAGTATGGCTTCAGGAGGTATGTATATGGCCTACACCTATAGTAAGGGCATTATTCAACTTTAAGCCTGGTTCATACCTATGTGGGTTTTCAGTTCATGTTTGCACGGGCATGGCAGCCCATTCAGTTGAATGGGGTGCTGTGCCTGCATTTCCTGCAGAAAAGGTGCATGTGCTTATTTCAAAATATGGCTGCAGTGAAATCCCTGCAGTTCTGGCACTTGTAAACCCACTGTGGGGTGAGATGCATGGGGGTGCCATTAAGAATGAATGGCATTCCTGCGCATCTCTACAGCGCAGTGCGATGTGGTTGCGGTTCTGGAAACTGCTGCAATTCCCGCACCTGCAACCACCTGCACAGGAATGAACCAGGCCTATGTCAGAGCTTCACAGTTTTTTATCTACAGATATCCCTTACCTACATAGTCAGTTTTTTTGTAAAAGTGAACTAACTGTTTAAGTTTTACCCGACTGTGTAAGCTACGAAGTTGGCCAGTGCAGACCCAATCACAAAAAGAAGGTTTAAGAAGTGCAATGGGGCTAGATTATACTTTAGGCTCATTGTCCAGGAAAGTATCCACATGTCAGAGCACCTAGAGAATCCAAGCAAGTTGATCATAGATCTTATGTTCAGATTCATGCTACAGTATATGCTGACACAACAATAAGGTAAATGATTCACACTTCAGGTTCATACAGTAACTGCAAAAATTGCATTGTCTGTTTTGGGGAGGGGGGGTGAGTTAAATCACCAGATGGGTTGTTAAAATCTTCAAACCCTTGGATAATAAATCTCTCTCTGCTGTCTGGGCTGTTTGGCTTTATTCTAATGACTACAGTCAATAGGTCACACTCAGTTTACTATATATTTCTGGGGAAATCCAGCAGGTCAAAAGTCATATGACAAGGAACATTTGAAGAACCTGGAAACGTGACATTTCTGATGTATATCTATGTGATCTGTTTTGGTCAAAGTGCAGGATTTTTTCAATGGGGCTCTGGAAACTTCGATAAAACTCCATTGTAAGCTAATTCAATATGATTTTTAACTTCTTATTTTAACAGAAAATCTAAGCTCTGGAAACTGCCGTGCAAAATGGTGATGTAACTTAAACGTCATACATTGAAATCCACGAAAAACCTTCATAACTGAATAATACAAGAATGTCTTTTAACGCCTTTTTCTTCATTGTAGTGGATTTTTACTACAGAATAGCAGATAAACACAAGCTTAACACCGATAACCCATTTATATATGACGAAAAATGAATTGATCATGCTTTCCTAATGTCCGCCAAGCATACAGCATGCATCACTGATCCAGAATAATCCTGGATACATCTGGGAAGTTGGCAGGTTGAAAACTATAGCGTATTCTGCTTATTTTTATTAGTGCTGTAAATAAGATGTGGGATATAAAGCATAGAAAGTTATAGTGAAGGGATTGTGCTAAATCTCAAAAGAGTGAGCTATACATGCAAACATTACATAGCTGGACATGCACTGTATTAAGAGTTACAGGTTTATATTAAAACAAGAGTATGTAATAAAATCTGTCATATAAATATATTTCCTATCTCATAAATCCATAGCACCATTGGAAACACATCATTAAAAAGTCTAGTCAAAATTGGTGCTCGGTGAAGGAAAGGACATTGGAGGAACTTTATTTTTAACACACTATACGTTTAAAGTGGAACTCAAGGCCACAAGCTCAATACACAGTTGAGCATTTTACGGTTTTACCCGTAAGTTAGTTTGTAATTTAGTACGCATCTCTACCACACTGCCCAATCAGAAAGACGACGCCACTACTTTTTGGTTTAGCTTTACTGTTTCCTGGGTCACCTCCCTGCTTGCTGGACATAGGAGATGTGACTGATTCTTTGTCCAATGAGTAAGAAGGAGAAGGAAGGTAACACAGAAGCTGCAAAGCTAAATCAGGGAATATACTCAACTTCATTGTGCAAGTGTGTGAATTACAAGACTGACAGAATGGAATTACAAATCTTTGGATGGTAAAAGTAAATATACAGTATGTTATTTTTCTTGTAGGCCTTACATCAGCTTTACAGGTCAATATTTTGTTTTTACACATTTTTAAAAAGAGCTTTTTTATAGTTGTTTTCAAGAAAATGTTATGTTTATTTTGCTACAGCCTAATGATACTAGCATTATATGAGGCACGGCCATACACATCATCTCCTGGTGAAGGAACTGACAACAGATACGACTTAATTGACCTCTGTGGCAGAAGGCACTGTGGAAAAATCAGCTTAAAAGTTTACAGCAGGAAGAACTGTCATTTTCATTTCAACAGCTCAGCTCATTCTGCCTACACCTCTCAGCAGTGACCCTGTAGACTTTCTTGCTTTGAGAGGTGGGGAGAAAAGCACTAAAACCCACGATTAACTACTTTCCTACTTGTTTCTTGAACATTGAGGATAAAATGTTCAATAGTGCCTTCTTCTTTGAACTTCCACAGGAAAGTCACACAAACACAGAAAGAACATACATACAAAGCCTGCAAAGAAATATTTCTGATGGTATATTAACCTAGGACTCAGCCCCACATGGGAACAGTACTGAATTCGTAGCCACCACACATCTACTGGCCTTTCTATATAATAACACTGAGGGTTTTTAACTTCTGCCTTACAACAGAAAGAGGAACCCTTTTTTTCTATTGGATGTCTAAAGTGTGCCATAGAGATAACATGACTGTGGAAAGATTTGAACATGAAAAGAGAGTTTGAAAAACACGTATGACTCTTTCAGGTGAACGTGTATGCCGGTGCACTAGAAAAGCTCCCCTGGGAAGTATGTCATGAAAAAAATACAGATTGTGCAAACCTATTTTGTATGATCAGTTTTGATTCCTGGGATTAAGTACTAAAGGTATATGCGGCAGTTCCCAAAAATAATTTGATCATTTGATAATTTTTCAGTACATTCTGCAACTTGATGAATGTCATATGAAAGTATTTCAAAATTTGTTTTGCTTTCAACTTCTATTTGGGAAAAAATGAGCTTTACCAAGCAAAGACCATATACATTGTTAGAAATTTGATCATTCGAAGAATAATGTCCATCCTACTCCTTCAAATTTTCTTGTCACTGTGGTTGAAAAATTACTGATTTGACCCCACTAACAATTAGAACGTTCTTAGAACAAACCATTTAGAATACAATTCTATTAGTGTATGGCTACCTTACATGAAATCTCTAGGTCCATTAAAGGGAACCTGTGATTAAAGAAATATGCAGAAGGTCATAGCCAACCTGGAAATGCTAGTTTTCATGCTGACCCTGTGACTTCAGAACTTTCTCTCTCCTAAAACAAATATGCAACCAGTGAAGTCAGAACATCTGATCTACATTCTTCACATGAATCGTTGATTCACAAAGTACTGAAACCATCAGATCAGCATGACAGCCAGGCTACAAGCATTTTTGTTAGGGAGAGGTCAGAAGCAGCAGCCCAATATTAGCAGCCCAATATTTCTCCCAACACCGATTTTCTGAGAAAAGCCCACAGGAAGAAAGACCTACATGGAAGAACCTGTGTGAAGAAATAGGATGAAGGTGTTGTAATTCAATACATTTATAAAATTATGAAATGTATAACCTAATACAAGAAAAACATAGTGAAGTGCTCTGATATTGCACATTTCCTGGACTAAAACATAGCAATATAAAGGAAATTATATTATAAAGAAAAAATGTCTTTTAAGAAAACATAGAAAAAATTGTTTCACTGGGATTTTTCTACATATACCCACTAATATGTTAACTCCATTTTTTGCTTTTAATATTCTCTCATTTATAAATGCTTTATTCCAAGTTCTCAATCCTTTCTCCTTATGGCCATTCTCCTGATGTGTTTTCCAGATGTCTGCAGTGAAACAATATTAGGGTTTTCATGTTAACCAGAGTAACCTGTATGATTTCAATTAGGTCTGAAAATGCATGGTGCAAGCCTGCAGTCCAACCGGCAATAAATATATCATAACGACAAATTAAAAATACACCACGTGAAAGCAAGAGCATATTGTGGGATTCATTGGGATTTATTAAATAAAACCAGTTTTAGGTAATCACATCAGAGACCAAGACCCTTTGTAAGATGAAGGAAATATATTGCAGAGTTCACAATGTTTCAGTCTTCCCCGGTGGCTCTGGTGCAGCTGTAGCTGGTACTTTTAGTCATTTCCTGTATCAAACCTATGCAAAATGTCAAGCAAAACTAATTTTTTTTTAAATGCTCCAAATAATCAAAAACAGACCCTGAGAAAAATAAAAGCAAATACAGCTTGGAACTTTCCAGTGTTAAAAACATACAGAAACTGGTTTGGTCATTTCAAAAATACAGTCAGGTTATCTGGCAGGCAACAAAAAGAATGTGTACTTTCGGCATAATAAACTCTGTGCACTTCCAGCAACAAGCTAAACCCACTCATCTGGGGTTCACATCAAAAGAACTGGCAACTAAACTGAGCATGACTTTTAGGGGTTGCTTTATTAAACTGTAGAGTACAAAATCTGGTGCAGCTCTACAAAGGAAACCAATCAGCATCCAGGTTTTTTCGGTCAACGCGTAATTGAACAAGTGGAATTTAGAAGCTGATTGGCTATCATGCACAGCTGTACCAGATTTTGCACTCCGCAGTTTTAGTAACTTAAACCTTCAGTCTGCATTGTTTTACCACTTGCTCTGTGCAGTGTAACCTTCCTTCTTTCCTTGGGCAATCATATCTTGACATTTATTGTTTGGTAGACACATTTTCAAACCCTGTGTGATGGTGCGCTATGAGTCGATACTAAAGAACTGTTTGTGCCTAAATCATTAGAGGTTTTAATTGAACGTGTGGAGAGTCATTAATCACAATCTCTGTAAGAGTGTGGTTATAATGTAATGAAAGTAGTGTTTCCTAGTACACTAAGGCTGGCCATAGATGCCTTGTTTTTTTAGGGGGGGGGGTTTTGATCATCCAGAAGGCTGGTTAAAAAAAAAAAAAAAAAAAAAAAACAGATTCCCCATTCACACATGCTAGGTGGATGGAAGAATCCTCCCTGCTTCTCTATTGCATTCTGACAGTGGGGCTCCACTGAGCCAGCTGATTGAGAAAAAATTTCCAACAGTTTCCTTCAAAAGAAGTTGATTCTTAGTGCAGGAAAGGCCATAGATGGACCAAAATTCAGCTGGACAAATTTCGATCTATCTATGGGCAGCCTAAAGCTATCTATTAGAAGGCCTTCATTCCTTCATTTATGCTTAATTCAGTGGGACCTAACAGGAAATCTGAAAACTAGGCCATTTATTGGTACATTTGTTATTGGGCTGTTGCTAATATCCTGGCAAATATCTTCTATACCAGAGATCTCCAAACTTTCTAAGCAAAGGGTCAGTTTATAGTCCTTCAAACTTTATGGGAGCCGGACTGCGACCAGTGGGAGCAGAAAATGGCCCAGCATCAGTGGGCATAAACAATGCCCCATCATTGTTTGAATGGAAGGAATGCTGCCCCATTGTTGGTATCAATTAGAAAAATAGTGCCCCGTTGATGGTGTCAGTGGGAAGAATAGTGCCCCATCTTTGCTGTCAGTGGGAGGAATAGTGCCCCATCAATGGTGTAAGTTAGTGGAATAGTGCCACATCAATGGTGTCAGTTGGTGGAATAGTGCCTCAAGGGCCAGATAAAGGCAAGCCAAGAGCCACATCTGGCCCGCGGGCCACAGTTTAGAAACCACTGTTCTATATAATTGAAGATTATGAAGAAAATTCAATTATTCACTCATTCAACTTGTGTTTTTTCATACTCTACACACCTGCCCAAACAGGTTGCCCCTTTCCAAAAATGAAAGGAAACCCACGTTATATTCCTGTGAATAGGAGTACATAATGGTCATAATTTTGCTATTTATAGTATTTGGGAAAAGAGTTATTTTTTGTGGACTAAATCAAGTGATTCCCTCTATGCATTGGTTGTCTGTAGTATAAATAACTGGGGCTGGTTCCTGTAAAGCTTCATGCAATGCACACTGCCCTAATTAACTAGAATACACTACAAACAAATTACTTGGCATTTCCAGACAGGAGGTCACCAGTAGTCAAAATCTAACAGTTACTTCAGTAGTCTTTGTAGCAGGATAGATTAAAGTCTGACAGATACAATTCATTAAATAATAATTACACAACTGAACATCTAATCTCCATTAAGCTGCTAAGTATTAAAATAACTACATGAGACTGTGGTTAGCACCTGTAGTGCTAGACGTAATGATACACTATGAAGGAGGCGATATAGGAGGAAATATAGATATTACCCATATTATTTTCAATTACAATGGATTTAAAAAAAATCTATATTCTAGCACTAGGATCCCCGTTTTGGTATCTGTCCGTGCATGAAGGGTTGTTTTTGGCACAGGAGATATGTCTACATCAGGATTGAAATTACACAAAGCGTTTGTGTTGGGGGTTCAGATCCCAGTAGTGTTAGGGTTACAGGGAATGTTGATTTGAGGTTTATAGGGAGAAATAGTGTGAACATTTGTGTTAAGATGGGCATTGCAGGAACGGTTTTCTGTATCCAGCATCTGTGTGGACTTAGCCTAAGACTTTCTGAAAATTAAAATGTATTAAATAAAACACCTAAAATACACAAACAAACGTTTAGTATTATATTGCAGAAATTACTTGAAAATGTTTACCAGATTTAAAAAAAACATTTTTCATGTGTTAAATTGGAAGCAACAATGATGTTAGTTCTACCAACATTCAGCAGAGAACATTGAGTACTACTTCATAGCAAAAGGAATGAATCTCATGAAGAAGGCCTACAGGCTACAGTATACCTGAACAATTATAAACCCTGCCATTATCTTCTACCCCTTCAATGGATAGGATCTCTGTTAAGGCAGATATCCTCATTGACAAATTCTCCCTGAAGTGTACACATGACCCTCTGACATGGCTGAGGAGACCCTTGAGATGCTAACAGATATTTCAAAAGTCTTGTTATCAGAATAGGTTAGGGGTTAGGGAATGTGGTGGGTGGGTGTTAAAACTGCTTAGCTCTATATTAGCTTTAGGTCTAAAACCTAAGTCATCTATAGATACAGTATATTATATGGACATCCAGCCACTGTAGCTCAACTAAAAGAAGCAAGCATGATACATTCAGTATTAGTTACGATTGGAAAAGGTCATACTTTAAAGGGTTAGCCCTCCACCCTTCCCAACCTCCTTGTCCCACTGCACTTATCTCCATAGGTGATACTGTTTCACCATTCACACAGCCCAGTGCATGGGGTCCTGTGATTTGAAATCCACACTATTTTTCCTTTTCTTTCCCTCGTGACGCTGGGCAGTCATTTGCCAGCACTGACCAATCAGAACTGCACTGATCTGTCCTGGCATCTCTACGAAAAGAAGAGGAAGAACAGCACATTTTTCAAAACCTCAAGACCACTGCATTTGGCTGAGTGGACTGTGAAACTGTATTCCCCGTGAAGATAAGTACAGGGGGAAGGGATGTTAGTTCACCTTTTTATTGTTTATGAAAAGGTGAACTTACACTTAAAAAAAAAAGGCAGACGAAAGAAAGCGGCAAGGTTTTGAAATCCTTGCTGTATTCTTTCCTTTTCTAGCAGCAATGACAGTTCGGGCTAGAGGACTATTGATTGGTCGGCACCGTCACTTGGAGGGTGCTGACCAATGAGATCCTGTCGCTTTCTCTCCTACTACTGAGACTCGGCATGGAATGCCTGCAGGGAGGTTTCCCACACCACTCCTGTGTGAACTCAAGCTACGACAAACCTGGGTTCACACAGGAGCAGTGGAGAAACCGAATGAGATTTAAACAGGAATTGCATTCCTGTTCAAATCACATGCTATTATTTGCGGTGCAATTTGCGTCCATTAACACAAATCGCACCACAAAGTATCCGTAATGGGTACTGACGAGTACTTGACTGAAAGTATCAGTACTTGTATTGATCGCATCCCTACTACAGTATATATTACATACAAACAAAATATTGCTAAATGATATGTCAGGTCCAATGTCTAACAAAAGACTGTCAGTGGTACATAAAATATTCCTTTATATTTCCAAGTGCTAAAACCTCACTTGCGTAGTCTAAGATTTGTATTCTAAATAAGAACATATTTAAGTGAGCCTCACCAGCTTTAGTCAATACCCAGCCCCCAACACAGACTACCAAATTACTAACAGTTAATACAGGGTCAAAGGGTTCATGGAAAAGAGATACAGAGAGACTCAGTTTCAACATCTGATTACCAGGTCCTCCACAACATACACTTTGATAAAAGAAAAAGTGCACTACCAACAATGCCCCTTAAAACAAGGTTGCCTGTTCATTTATCCAACAGATAAATATATCTTAAACAAAAAAAATGTCTTTCTTTTACTCCCTGAAGGAGCCTGAAGAAGTCCGCACACTTAACAAAAGGATCACATTATTTTTTATTTTTCCAAGAGAAAATAAAACAGGCATTGAAAATACATTTAGTAGTTTCAGAATATCGAGTTCTGCTAATGGCACTCTGCCACAATGTCAGAAAAGTAATAGGTATCTTGAGTACTCATTATTTATCCAACTTACTTGAAATTGCGCAGTCTGTAACTGCAGACAGATTTATTGTCGCAAAACAAATGTTTTAAAAATTGTGTTCACTTACAAAGTAAACATTTGTTTAACACAGCTCTCCAGTACAAAGAAATGAAATGGCATCCAACCAAAACTTTTAAGCTAATTGCTCATTTTTTCCAGTGTTTTTTTTTCCTCTATTTAAATTTGATATTGATACAAAGCTTAAGACACGGTTGCTGAAAAGGAAAATCACCAAGCACAGTTTGAAAACAGCTATCAGATAATCTAGTTTAATATTGAAATAACAAAATAATCAAAGAAAACATAATAAGCTTTCATTACGCTAAGTGGCACGTTTATAAAACCACTTAGAGCACATTCACCTATCAGCTCATTTGCCGAATTACAAAGCATATTCACCTGCACATTCATTGGATTGGCTTACAATTGCTATATTCAGATTTCCAGTTCTTCAATAAAAAATACAATTCTCAGTAATAGTCTCAACATGTTACAGCAGCCAAACCAAATGACAAGTTGAATATCTGCCGCTTTGACAAAGAGAATGAAAAAGCATTTCAATGCAGTGGCCGCTGTATGTTCCAAATGGATTCTGGATGCTCACCCACCACATACATCTGCTGTAGCATCAGCGTGCTGCAAATTTGGATGTGAAACCTACAATATTCATCGGCATTCATCCCCGTAACTTTATTATATAAATAATATGTGACAAACATGCTGGCAAATCAAGGGCCCAGGAATTGTGCCTATAATCAACTGCATTAATAAATGCATCCCCATAAAAATCATTAAAAATATATTTTTTGTCTTCTTGTCAAAAGAACAAACACATACTGTACATGGTCCTAAAATAAATATGGTACAGCAGTCATTTACAAATGTATTTAGCAAGCTTTGAGCAACGTTGTTGAGGACTTTCAGTTTGGGACTGCTGAATATTATTTATTTATTTATTTCAGGTACTTATATAGCGCCGTCAATTTATGCAGCGCTTTACATATATATTGTACATTCACATCAGTCCCTAACCCTCAAGGGGCATACAATCTAAGGTCCCTAACTCACATTTATACATACACATACTAGGGACAATTTAGACAGGAGTCAATTAACCTACCAGCATGTCTATGAAGTGTGGGAGGAAATCGGAGTCCCAGAGGAAACCCACGCAGGCACAGGGAGAACATGCAAACTCCATGCAGGTGGTGCCATGGTTTTGAAATCGAACCAATGACCTTAGTACTGCCAGGTGTAAGTGCTAATCATTTAGCCAATGTGCTGCCCATACAAATACAGATATTGTGTCAGGGCTCCTGGTAAGACCAGAGATGCGTGAACTGACACAGGGAAACGCAGGCTCAAGTATGGTGTAACAATATAATTTATTAAAGGTTATACACAAATATAAACGCACAATATAACAAAACCAAACCTCCAACTGATAACGGAATGTACACAAACAAGAGCAGTCAGGGTTGGTGAGGTGGAGTGGTCAGGCGGGCCGGGTCAGAAACCATCGGGCAGACAAGACACAAAGGAGTAGGCAGAGTGTAGTCAGACGGGCCGGGTCAGGAACAATCAGGCAGACAAGGTACCAAAGGAGCAGGCTGGAGAGTGGTCAGGAATAGCCGAGGTCAGGACAGGCGGAGTTCACTCAGAGTCAGGATCAAAGCAGAATCAGGCAGGAACAGACAGGATGCAGGCACAGGGGCTCATGGGAAACATACACCAAGGCACTGACTGCAGGTCTGGCCATTCCTTAAATACACCTGCTGCAACCAGCCTGATGGCTGATTGCAGGAGTGAGCTTCTGGTTGCTGAGAGCACCCGCTGGCCAGCCCTGGTACTGCAGCCCACAAAGCAGGTGAGTCCCACCACCATTGGTGAGTTATTCCTGACATATTGATTGTAGTCTGTCACTTTAAAATACTGTCTTTAGGCTTTCATCAAGCTTAAAGTGGAAATTTAATGTATAAAAGAAGAAAATTGCTAGCACAAAGGCTTTTATTGTAGAAAAGACGCTGTGGGGGTTATTTACTAAAACTGCATGGTGCTAAACTGGGTGCAGCTATTCATAAAAACCAATCGACTTCCAGGTTTTATTGCCAAAGCGTAATTGAACAAGATGAACTTAGAGGCTGATTGGCTACCATGTACAGCTGCACCAAATCCTGAGTGTACCAGTGTTAGTAAATCTACCCCTGTATGTCACTTCATCAGTACATATTTCTCATGGGCCTGCTAGCAAGTCCCTTTAGATTGAACACTGAGCCATGCCTTGGGTGCCAGGATGCACTAACTCCTGTGTGCATAGCGGCCAAAGATGCCATACCCCAAAGAAGACCGGTCGTAGATGTCAGTGAAGACAAAGGAAAGTGTGGATGTCATATAGCTGGTGGAGAGGTAAGTATAGAGGCTTTAGTTCCACTTTAAGCACTCCATGAAGCTTGCCGCGAGCCTGCTGAAATCTTCTAACAACTTGTTTAAAGCAACATCCAGTAATTCTGTTAAGATTTGTGCTCAACACTCTTAGGCTTGTGATGAAGGGTGCTTGAAGGACTCAAAAATGAAAGCTTTGTAAATGTCTGCTGCACTCATTGCTCTTCATACTACGTAGTGTTTACAAGCTAAAGGCTGTTTAGGATCAGCTTAAAATAGCCCTTAGCTGTTCTAAATGATCACATTCAAAATGTCTTCATGTACAAGGCAGGGGAAGAATTATTGTTAATTGCAGCCAATGGAGTTGTATATAAACGTATAGTTTTTTAAAAATTGTATAACTGAACAAATAATATCTTACACTATAAAATGATATATTACATACAATCAGTGAAAGTACAGTATAACAGTCCTAGACAAATGCATTCGTCCTATTGGTTGGACAAAGTCACTTGGCGACCCAACAATCCTGCCCATAAGCTACCCTGCTAACATTTATTTATTATAAGGTGAGAAACCTGTGGCACTGTGTGCAATGCAGGAAAATAGGGTCTAGCTTTCTCTACGCTCTTCAACATAGGACTTTCCTGTAGCATGATGTGGAGGAGAGGGGTATTCATGTCTCACTCTCGAAGTGTGCACATTCATCTGATCATAAATAGGTCTCAGTTGATGGAAATACTTAATACGTGTTTCCACAAAACATGGCAACAAACCCTCTCTATGTATTGTGAATGGCACCCCAACACAGTATCATAAACCTTTTCTACAATCCTTCCCACAAAACTCAAATTCTTTACTACAAATTTCCCAAATAAATTCAGAAAAATGTCCACATTATAAAGTCCACAGAATGTCCACACTATTCAATCTTCCAAACGTGATAAGTATCCAATTCACCACTTCAACTTATCACCACTTATCACGTTTGGAAGATTGAATAGTGTGGACATTTAATTTATTTGGGGAATTTGTAGTAAAGAATTTGAGTTTTGTGGGAAGGATTGTAGAAAAGGTTTATGATACTTGTACTTTCAAGGGTGAAAGATTTACTTTTCTTTGGGGATACACAGAGATTTTGGTTTGACCCCAACACAGTGTACAGTAGTGCAATGATGTACTGCAGTGTACCACAACACATACACCACAGAGGAGATTTACTAAAACTGGCGCACACAGAATCTGGTGCAGCTGTGCATAGTAACCAATCAGCTCCTAGGTTTTATTGGCAAGGCTTAACTGAACAAGCTGAAGTTATGTATTTATTTATTACAGGTACTTATATAGTGTCGTCAATTTACGCAGCGCTTTACATATATATATATATATTTTGTACATTCACATCAGTCCCTAACCTTCAAGGGGTGTACAATCTAAGGTCCCTAACTCACATTCATACATACACATACTAGGGCCAATTTAGACAGGATCCAATTAACCTACCCGCATGTCTTTGGAGTGTGGGAGGAAACCGGAGTACCCGGAGATAACCCACGCAGGCACAAGGAGAACGTGCAAACTCCAGGCAGGTGGTGCCGTGGTTTTGGATTCGAATCAACAACCCTAGTACTGCCAGGTGGAAGTTAGAAGCTAATCGGTTACTATGCACAGCTGCACCAGATTCTGTGTGCACAAGTTTTAGTAAATCCCCCAACATGTTATGGTGTGCTGCATTTTGCTGCAAAAGGGTCATGCATATTTTTCCATCCATTATGGTGCTCCCTAATGCACTTCACATTAAAGCATGCAATAAGATGCGTTAATGTACCACAATGGATCACTTTAGTGTGAATGGGCCTTTAAAGATTAGCGCTATGGCCAGCCAATTTAAGGCACAGTGGTAACTGGCTGCTGGCTCCTAACATTGTGCAGTTGGCTTCCAGATTTGTCCATGCCTGCTGTTTGCTTTAGCCCTCATTAATTGAAAGATAATAGTTCAGCACTTAGAGCAATCATTTCAGAGCTGTAAATTGTATATATACTAAACACAGGACTACCCAGGCTATGGATTTCTTTGGATTTCTATTTGCTTCAGGCCTTTTCTGGCAGTAAAGGGATTAATACTTCATTTCATTTCATTCTTGTCTTAACAATTCATGATTTCTTACTATGCCAGATAATTTCTTTGTGCTAGTGAGATCTTAAAGACTATCTGAAAGAGCATTTTCGTTCCTGCTAGATCATTGTTTAAACAAATATAAAATTTTGAGCAAAACCATAAACTTAAAATCATATGTATGGTGTAATAAAGTTCTTTATTTTAAAATGTACAATTCCCTCCCTTTTTTTTAAAAAAGGCTAAAAGGTAGACACCTCAAATACTTGCCTGAAACGGAGGTCACATGATAGGGTGGGTACCATTCTTCTCCCCTGCAGAGTATGAAGGTCCTTCTTGCAGTACCCATGTGGGGATCTGGGCCAATGCCTATTTGATGATGTAGTTGTTCATCATCTGGGTCCTTGTAGGAGTCCTTTAGTCCTAAAAGACTGGTTCTGTGATTCAACAAGGAGCAGTATTGAGACCAGTCAAGAGAATGGTGGAGACCAGAGCAGAGCAACAAGAAATCACCACTGGAAGAGGAATTGCAGGCAGACCATGAATTCAGGTGAGAACATTGTAGGGTGCAGGGGGTAGGTGTTATAATGGAATACTTTAAAGATGTGCTGGTAGGTTAATTGGATCCTGTCTAAATTGTCCCTAGTATGTGTATGTATAAATGTGAGTTAGGGTCCTTAGACTGTACGTCCCTTGCGGGTTAGGGACTGATGTGAATGTACAATATATATGTAAAACGCTGCGTAAATTGAAGGCGCTATATAAGTACTTGTAATAATAATAATCAGGGGCAGACTGACCATTGGGCCTGAGGGCCCGGGGTCAGTAGGGGGCCCCATGAGATGCCCCTGGTACCTTTCATAGGCTTTTTTTGAGTGGTTTGAGTGTGGACGAGCACACAGGGGCCCCATGATCCCCTACTGTCTGGGGGCCCATGAGTTGTCAGTCCGCCCCGATAATAATCTGTTTTCCCGAATAATTCCTTTAATTCTAAATTCTAAGCAAACAGCTAAACGCATTTGAAATATATATATTAAATAAAATATTTTACCAAAGAATTGGTAATTCTGTCCAGCCTGGTTTGTGATTCAGGTACTATTATCAGATTGCCCTCCTGGCAACACGGACGCTAAAAAATAAAGCCTGGTCCACAGCCCGCCCCAGTCTGTGATTGGACAATAAAGGAACAACAGCATATAGGTCACTCTGTGCTCCTACTCATATATGTTCTATTTGTTAGATTAACAGAGCTGTGCAATACAGCAACGCCTCAGAGTGTTGACCCATCCTCTCCCTGACTAGTTATGTACATGAAAGCCAATATCAAAGCAGATTCTGGCTAGTTCTATGTAACATACATTTCCGTAGCCAAAAACTTTTCTTTTTATAGAGTAGAAAATGGTTTTATCACTCTCAGGATTTTTGCTCTATGTGTTCGGTTGGAGAAATTTCCCTTCACTTCTTGTGCCAGATATCCACTTCCTCAAACTCAACCTTTCCAAAACTGAGCTTCTAGTATTCCCCTCAGCCCATGCCCCCCACCCCCGGACTTCTCTATCAAAATCAACAACACTACCATCAGTCCCACCCCTCACGCCAGGGTACTAGGTGTAATCCTAGACTCCCATCTGTCCTTTCAGCCCCAGGTCCAATCACTGACAAGCTCATGTAGACTTCACCTCCGCAATATCTCCACGATAACCTCGGAAACCACTAAGCAACTCATTCACTCCCTTATTATATCACGCCTTGACTAATGTAACTCCCTCCTCACTGGCCGACCTCATTGCAGGCTATCCCCACTCCAGTCCATCATGAATGCTGCTGCTAGACTCATTCACCTTACTAACCGCTCTGTATCTGCCACCCATCTCTGCCAATCCCTCCACTGGCTTCCAATTGCCCAGCGGATAAAATTCAAAACACTGCCCCTAATTACATCACCGACCTTGTCTCTAAATACCACCCAAACCGTACTCTCCACTCCTCGCAAGACCTCCTACTCTCTAGCTCCCTTGTCTCCTCCTCCCATGCTCATCTCCAGGATTTCTCAAGGGCTTCACCCATCCTCTGGAACTACGTACCCCAAGCTATCAGGCTATCGCCTACTCTGCTCACTTTTAGGCGCACTCTGAAAACTCATCTCTTCAGGGAAGCCTACCCCGACCCCAGCTAATACTGGAATCCCCTACTCCTCCTACCACTCTATCCCCCACAGCTAATTACCTCTTGTACCACTATCCCCTCCCTCCTAGATTGTAAGCTCCAAGGAGCAGGGCCCTCTAATCCCTCTTGTATTGAACTGTATTGTTACTGTACTGTCTCCCTTCATAATGTAAAGCGCTGAGCAAACTGTCGGCGCTATATAAGTCCTGTATTATTATTATTATACAGTATTTATATAGCGCTAAAAGGTTTGCTCAGTGCTGTACATTATAGTGGGGGACAGTACATGAGACAATACAGTAACAAAACAAAACACGAGGGGTTCGAGGGCCCTGCTCTTTCGAGCTTACAATCTAGGAGGGAGGGGATAATGGTACAGGAGGAAGTGGCTGTGGGGGATGGAGTGGTAGGAGTGGAGCAGATCGGCTGTTAGGTGAGGGCGGGGTAGGCTTCCCTGAAGAGATGAGTTTTCAGGGTGCGCCTAAAGGAAAGGAGGGTAGGTGACAGTCTGATGGATTGGGGTAGTGAGTTCCAGAGGATGGGGGAAGTCCTGGAGAAGTCCTGCAGTCGGGCGTGGGAGGTGGAGACCAGGGAGCTGGAAAGTAGGAGGTCTTGTGAGGAGCGAAGATTACGGGTTGGGTGGTATTTGGATATCAGGTCGGTGAGGTAGTTTGGGGCAGCGTTATGAATGGCTTTGTATGTCAATGTTAGTAGTTTGAATTTAATGCGTTGGGCAATCGGGAGCCAGTGGAGGGAATGACAGAGGGGGGTGGCAGAAGCGGAGAAGTTGGTAAGGTGGATGAGTCTGGCCGCTGAGTTCAGGATAGACTGAAGCGGGGATAGTCTGTGATGAGGTAGGCCGGTGAGAAGGGAGTTGCAGTACCCAGACGTGAGATAATAAGGGAGTGAATGAGTTGTTTAGTAGTGTCTGGGGTTAGGAATGTACCTGCATGAGTTTGCCAATGAGTGGACATGGGGTTGGAAGGACAGGTTTGAGTCTAGAGTGACACCTAGGACTTTGGCTTGCGGGGTGGGACTGATGGTGGCATGGTTGGGTGTGATGTAGAGGGTGGGGGGAGGGGTGCTGGGGGGAAAATCAGGAGCTCGGTTTTGGAAAGGTTCAATTTGAGGAAATGGAGCGGCATCCAGTCTGATATGTCATACAGTAGGTGGGTGATACGGGCGGACACTGAAGGGGTGAGGCGAGGGGTGGAGAGGTAAATTTGCATGTCATCGGCGTAGAGGTGATAGTTGGGAGTGTATCAGTTTGCCGAGGGAGGAGATGTAGATGGAGAAGAGAAGGGGCCCAAGGACAGAGCCTTGGGGGACCCCAACATAGAGGGGGAGAGAGGGGGAGGTGGTAGCGTTATAGGTAACGCTGAAGGAGCGTTGGGATAGATAGGAGGAGAGCCAGGAGGTGAGACTTTAAAAAGCAACTATATAACACAATCCACTTCCCAGAAAATAAATAAACACAAGAAAATGTTTTCCGAGGAGAGAAAGAGGTCACATCTCTTTGTTGAAATATGACTTGATTCTAGCACAACACAAGTTTGAAGTAACTTCCAAAGATTATCGATTATCTAGGCTTATTAGGCAATCTCCAGCAACCCTTTTTTTCTTTGAAGAAGTTGGTTTTATTAAGCCTAGTTCACACAGGTATACTTAAGTATTTGCATGTACAAGGGCTGTGTTTGACCCAACCACAGTGTGGGTTAGTGAACATGCACCTGCACCTGCATTGGGAGCAACAGATGTATCTGACTGTCATGTTGTGCCGGAACACTTGAGGTTTCCTATGCAGACAAAACAAAGTCCTTGAACAGATGTACGCCTATATGAACAAAGTCTTAGGCTAGGTGCACACTTTGTACGTGTCAGGAATGTGCTCAAAATGATGCACTTTCCTGACACGCATAAGTGTGCTGCCCTTTAGCAGGTGGTTGACGTTGCTATTAACTGTGGTGCTACAGTACCATGCGTTTTGGTGTGATGCGATTTTACAAATGAGTCAGAAACTTTGTTTTTGCATTTCTTGCATATAGGGCAGCCCATTGTGGAAATGCATGCATGCTTAATCGTACACAATCTATGAATCTAGCCCTAAAGGTGAATTCTGACTGGCTGCCATTGGAAACGTCAACCTGACATTTATGCTAAACCTTTTTTTAAAGAGATAGGACACATTTTTATTTAGAATCATTTAGTTCCATCTATACATTAAAAAAACACATGAAAGGGTAGCATAGAAGTATATTCATTGATGATGGAATCTCATTAAAAAAAATAAAATATTATCTCTACATACACATCAATCATTACATGGTGGGTTCCTTCAGGGGACAGACAATAACATGAATGGTTCCATGTACTCTGTAATATGTCAGCATTATATTAATACTGGAAATAAAGAAAACAATATAAACATAATGGGTGGATATATAACTAAATTAGGTTTAAGTACATTGCTGGGTTTCTAGTCATTTCAAAATGTAATAATGGTATGATATATGACTTGAAGTTGTGTATAAAGTTCAAAAGCATTTATATTGACCAATGTTGAAAAATTGCAAAGGTTTTAAGTAAAAAAAAACAGTTCTCACCTGCCTTCACTAAACAGAAGATGAATATTTTCCAATTTAAATAATTAAGTAAGCTGAACTGAATGCAGTTTCTAAGCAGGTGACAACAATCACAGTACTGCTTCACTCGCAGATTATTGCAATTAATTAGGATGCTGGCACGCCAAAATGGCATCTGTCAGGATTTTTTTCTCTTTGGAGAATTTTAAATGAAGTCCTCATATGTGGGAAAGTCTTTATTTGTAAGCTAAGGCTAGTAATGCATAGATTTCTCTTATTCAGTAGATTCCTCCATTCATGTTAATAATGAAGATGGGCGAATATCCATGGAAGCTATTGTATTTGCAGAATCTGTGGCTCTCTGAATACCCAAATGGTGACTGCATCTGACAGGATGTCATGGTTCAGCCAATAATTTTCCACCTGGCTCAGCTGATTTTATCATTGGCTTTTTTCAAAATGGGTGGTGTCTTTTGACACTGCCAAACACTGCTGCAATTTCTTTCAATTCAGCAGGACTCAGCTGAAATTCAGGCCATGTATGGCCATATAGGTGGCCACCTTTTTTTTCGATCATCACTCTTCATAGAAATATTTTTGCAAGATTACTTTTTTTTTATTATCTGCATCCTAATAAACCTTTATCAGAATGTTTGTGCATGCATTGCTTCTTCATTATCTTCTGAAGTGGCTCTAAAGCACTTAGAACCAGGGTGCTCTAGTAACCAAACAATGACTTGTGCTAGAAAATTATACAACCCCTTACACTTCTCATTCTATTGTTAGTGAGGCCCCACATGATGTTGATGAACCAATAGAAAGTTGAATATGACGTTGATGAATCAACAGAAAGCTGCAAAAGCCATGAGGAGTTTAGGAAGTGCCAACTTCTTAGTACAACTCAATGTTTTGCATACCAAACTGACCTCAATGTACAGACTCTTGGGAGTGCAAGAAGATAGTTATTAGGGTGCCTTCATGGCGCTTTAATGGTCTGGTGCCAATGTAAATGGACTAATGTTAATAAGTACATGTAACGTTAAAGAGGAACTTGGTCTATGGAAAAGTAAGACATTGTTTTAAAACTAGGTGCTAGCACTTATACTTGCAACAGGAGAGCAGATATTATGCCTACCACAAGGAAAAAGTTGGTGTATGACCATTTAAGCCGTACACACGATGGCAATATGGTCGTCCATTTTTTTTTTTTTTGCATGCTACTTTAGGTTACTAAAGTTTTGAAAATTCTTGTACTTGGAAGTGATGTAATGTATTGTATTGTAATGTATTCTTAGGTTTCCGAGCATGCACATTCTTGATCACTTGATTTTTTTGTACAAATACTGTACTGATTAAAGAAAAATTGTTTGTTCTGATAACATTTAAGTGCTTGTTCCTTGGGATATTGTTGCATGAACTGTCGTAATCAGCTCTCGAAAGCTGTGTACCAATGATCAGATTATCCGACAATCGCTCTGAAAGTGGTATTTTTTCTTCCGATTTTCTCATCGTGTCTATGGGGCATTATTCAATTATCTCATAGTGACAACAGCTTTTTCTGCCGTCACTTTTCTATGTTTCTAATAAAAAAAAAAATCTTAAAAGGGAGCTGAACCTTTCGTCTTGATCCCACTTATCTCCTACATGCTGTGTCTGATTAACATGACAATTAGATTCACAAAACCAGCTGTTTATTAGCCAAACAACCCTTATAATTTATAACTGTAATTCAAAAGTGATTGTTTTTATTAGTCATGATGTATTTTTATGTGCAGTGTTACACTTACACCCTACATTAGTTTTGTGTGGTGTTTTGTGTGCAGGACGTAATTGAACAAAGGCTGGTTTTGTGAAACAAAGTATGCATACATGTATGTTATGACAAGTTAAATGTGGCAAGAAGACGGCCTCCACAATGATAGCCATGATCTGTCAAAGTGAAAGTGGAAAGGAAAATGATGTGTAAGACAGTTTCTCTCTTTGAATAAGATGGCAAGCACTAGTTTCAAGGATGATCTGTAATGGAAATGACTTGGTACAAATCAGAGCAATCGTATCTTTGGTGTATGGCCTTTGTTTTTTCCAGAAGGCTTTACAAATGGAAGCAATTCTAAATATGAAAGGCATCCGAGGTTTTAACTTTTGACTCTTGAAGCTCTAGCTTAGACTTCTGGAAGTACTTCACACAGCTAGTACCATGTTGTTTAGCAGTATGCCTTTAAAGGGAAACTATAACCTTTTCACTATTTTTAAAAATATATGTAAAAGATGAATGTAAACAACTAAAACAGCCAGTGCTAATGTCTTGCAAACCCCATTTATTTATTGATGAATGCACACAAGGAGCAGCCATATTTACACATACACAGGATCTGCTTTGTTACCATTTTGGAGCTGTGCCAATTTAATGGGCTTCTCATAATGACACATTCTTTGACAAACCTGAGCAATAATGACCATTTGATGAGAAAGTACATAAACAGAGGTCATACCATTTTGAAATGCTTAGCATTTCAAAATGGTGTGTAGATCTAGAGATATAGGCACCTGAAATCATACCAAAATCGTGACTTTACATGTAAAAATTGAGCTGGACATTTCCCCTTCCTAGACTCTTCAGTGATCGTTGAAAACGTATTAATAGCCTATTTACAAATATGCTTCTTAGTGTACACATTTTATTACACATCATTGCATGTACACAGGTGGCCAATAGGAATATTGTGTCTGGTAATCTGTTCACTGCTAACAGTTACTTGCTCAATGATTTTATGGAACCCAACAACAGTTCCCCAATGGCAATGCCAAAATTTAAATGTTTGTCATTTGGCACAAATGATATACTGTACGTGCCTAATGGAATACACCTATTGATATTTTTTACAGAGCTGATAATCTCATTGCCCTGATATTAGATATGGTAACATATGAAGAAATAATTATGTTTTAAGGTGGGAATATCCTAAAATTACAGAATATCTGAAATGAAGTGGCACCTCATGTCATACTGGCAAACACTACTTCTGTTTAGAAAAAGAGATCCAGGTTAATTAAAAAAATAGACATTTGTTCAAAAAAAATATCTGTGTAGCTTCCCCTCAATATCAGTCTTGTGTTCATTGTACATTGCCAGGAAGATAAATATTAACAACAGTGTTGTTTTAATATTCAAGTGCAGAGTACATTTTGCACCTACTGCGCTATATAACTGTGCTTCCATTTCGTGACTGAGTGTGGGAAGCTATAAATGTTAGAATGAATAATGGAATGAACACATACAATACAAATTCAACTAGGCCAATGTTTATCTAGGAATTAATGAGGGCTTGGCTGAGATTCTATTGTAGTTCAATACATAATATTATGACGTGCTTTGAACAAAATAGGGTTTTTAGAGACTGCTAAGAAAAGCAAGACTGATCTTTTCTGTAGATTTATATATCATATTCTCAAAGTAAAAGCTTCTTACAGCAAACCTGTCATAGGGTCACACAAAGCAAGTGAACCTAAGCCAAAGAGTAGTCACGTTTCAGGGCCACACAGTATCGGCATTGACAACCCCAAAAATGATTAGGCTTCTAGGTATGGAGAAAATGTGCAAACTTGCTCTCTTGTCTAGCAATACAGTACTAGATGCCTTCACTACCTTACATAGTTAGTCTGGTTGAAAAAAGACACAAATCCATCGATTTCAACCAACAGAAATTACGCCATCCTAAATACACAATTCTATACCCACAGTTGATCCAGAGGAGGGCAAAAAACCCCCAATAAAGCATGATCCAATTTGCTCCAGCAGGCGAAAAAATCCTTCCGTTACCTATAAATATTAGTATCCAGTTATATTTTGTGTATCTAGGAAAGAATCCAGGCCTTTCTTAAAACAATCTACTGAGCTGGCCAGAACCAACTCTTGAGGGAGTCTATTACACATTTTTACAGCTCTTACTGTGAAAGAACCTTTCCGTATTTAGAGGTTAAATCTCTTTTCCTCTAGATGTAAAGAGTGCCCCCTTGTCCTGTGTGATGACCTTAAAGTCATCACACCGAGTTCACTATATGGACCACATATGTATTTATACATGTTGATCATAGCCTTCTTAGGCTCAGTGCACATTGGGCATTTAATAACTTTGGTAATGTTAGCTGTGTAAAGTCATGTTAAAAACATGAGTTTTTCAGCATTTTGCATTAGCGTTTAGAGGCGTCTTGCCACGTTTCTTTGCTTTTGCGGTTTTTAGTGGGTTTTTTTTTGCTCAAAAAAGTCCAAAAACGCTGGTTTGCCATGTTTTGCCACGTTTTTTCAGCGTTAAGAGCGTTTTTATAGCTAAAAAACTCCTCTAGAAACCCACCAGTGCTGGGTTTTTTTTCCAGCCAAAAAACGCCCCTTCCAAAAAATGCTGATTCCAGTCTATGCATGCATGGACACATAGAATAACATGCTGGGGAGTTTACTGGCTGTAGAAAAAAATGCCAAAAGCCAAAAACAGCAAGTTGTAAAAATGTCCAGTGTGCATGAGGACTCAATCTCTTCCTCTCAAAAGAGAATAAGTTCAGTTCCTCTAATCTCTCTTCATTTGGTTGCCTTTTTCTGCTCTTTCTCCAGTACCCCAATATCCTTTGTGTGAACTGGTGCCCAAAACTGAACAGCATTTCTAGATGATGTCTTACTAATGATTTGTACCTATCAGAAGACAGTACACTATCGAATGAGGATTGCAATCAGCAGATGTTTGCATAGTACATTTGGGATTGCTGCAGTGGTGGATTCAGATGTTGGCACACTTAAGGTACTGTGCAGCACCAGAGAGTGCCTACACTAAGCTGCACAGTCACTTTGATCTATGTGACTTGGGAAAAGGTGTTCTTTAAACCAGACCAGGGGCGGACTGACCATTTGGAAACTCAGGCACTGCCTGAGGGCCCGGGGTCAGTAGGGGGCCCCATGAGATGCCCCTGGTACCTTTTTCATAGGCTTTTTTGAGTTTGGGCAAGGATACAGGGGCCCCATGATCCCCTATTGCCCGGGGGCCCCATGAGTTGTCAGTCCACCCCTGAACCAGACCCAGACCCCCCCAACACTAAAATTGTAACCGCATACACCTGAGAATGATGTCCACAACATCTCCAGGTCATTTGTTGAACCAAACATATATTGTGTTACTTACAGTTACTTGTACCCCAACTCTACTTGTATAGCACTTTCTGGTATATTGAGGCACTGGTGACGTAGCCAGACCCTCTCCGCTGCCCCCTGGAAAGGCTGTCACCGGTGCCTTGTACCCACTTGTAAATGGCAAGATCTCAAGAAATTTTGCCAAGGCATTTTATTTCCCTTAGATGATGTGTACTGAGGTCATTTTTGGGGCCAGAAAACTATTATGGCAAGCAGGTTATGTCCGTGTCTGCTCTACATACGTGGAACAGACATGAAGGTTGTCCTCTGCCCTTAGTGAAAATGACCACCAAGATAACAGCAAGGGAGATAAAAAGGATATGGTCTTCAAAGTAATTAGAAGACTGCATGTAACTGTACAAATGTCCTTTTTAATAGCCATTTCAAAACTTTTTTTCACAGGTGCTTCTATTTTATCATTTATGATCCAAGTGAAGGTATACTTTAAGGACTGGGTGACAACATTCTGGCTAATTAACTAAGGCAATTAAAAGTACGATAATCTATAGCAGTGTTTTTCATCAGCATTATAGTATATCTAAAGCCACCATGTTTTATTTAACTTTTTTAGAAAGTAAGTGGATGTGTTAAAGTGATTTTATAAGGTGTTTTTGTTTAAAGAAACATGTTATACTTACCTGTTCTATGCAATGATTTGGCACAGAGCAGGGCCAATCCTCCTCTTCTGGAGTCCCCCACTGGAAGTCCTGGCTCCTCCCCCTTCCAAGTGCTTCCACAGCAAGCCACTTGCTATGGGGGCACTCTTACGGGCTTAATCTCGAGCTGGGCTCTGTGTGCTCATCGACACACACAGCACAGCTTGGCCACACCCCTGATCCCTCCTCACAGGCTGTGACTGACAGCAGCAGGAGCCAATGGCTCCCGCTGCTGTCTTCATGTCCAGTGAAGAGAGCCCCTGCTCTCAGGCACAGTGCTGGATCGAGATCGGTCCGACATGTATTTAAGGGGGCTGTTGGGATGATGAACGCAGAAGGTTTTTTACCTTAATGCACAGAATACATTTAGGTAAAAAAAAAACTTCTGCATTTAAAATCGCTGTAAAGCCTTACTTCATGTGTAATGTTCCTTTAAATAGTTAATGTGGGCCAAGTTGGGCAAACTGACTATTTACTGTAGGTAGGCCCAAAACAAACTGTTTAAGCTCCTTTCACATGGCTCGACTCTGCCTGCGGATCTGCCTGCTCAGTAGGGGATCTTCCGTTGATCCCCGCTGAGCATGAAGATGACATGTCTGTGTACACTATATTTATATAGAGCAGACATGGACAAATCCTGCCTCTATGGGAAGTCGGATGTAAATAGACCTCCTGTCTGTTTACATCCAACTGTCATGCAATCTGATCCGCTAGACAGATGGGGAACTGATCCCTCATCTGTGATTAATGGATCAGATCAGATGCAGGCAGGTGTAAATGGACACATGTCCATTTACATCCGCCGCTCCATAGAGGGCAATGAATAGTCCCTTCAGGTCCGCCTAAAAGTTAACAGGTTAACAGGAACATTAAAAGGTGGAGATCAGCTTTAAGGCTAGGTTCACATCTCCGAGTTCCTGCGGGACGCGTTTTGAGCGGGCACGAGAGCCCATTCATTTGAATGGACTCCTGTGCCCTGGGACACGCAGGGAAGAAGTCCCTACACTCGGTTCGCAGTACTTTTGCGATTTCCAGTGCAGGCGGCATGCCATTAGAATGCGGGACCACATTCCTGTGTGGGTGGTGCAGCTGCACGGATTTTTGTGCGGATCCGCAGCGGCACCACCGCATAGACGTGAACCAGGGGTAAAGCAGTATTAAACCCAAAAGCAAACATTTATTATATTACAACTTACCAATTCTTAGATGTGATGGCTGCAGTAGTTTTCTTTTTTAGGCTTTCTTACTTCTATTTTCATCTGCTGCTCCAGCAAGACCCTCTTTAAGCCTAGTACACACGATCAGAAAATCGCACGGAAAATACAGCTCTCAAAGCAATCGTTTGATAATCTGATCATTAGTACATAGCTTTCGCCTGAAATTATTAGAAGGGACAAGCACGAAAATGTTTTTTCGTATGATACCAGATTGTACAATATTCATTTAATTATTACAGAAACGAAAATACAATACAATACATTGTTTCCGAATTTTTATTCTTGTATGAGAATTTTCATAACTTTAGTAACCGCTTCATTTTCAATATAAAGACTAGCGCACAAAAAAAGCAGATGATCGTTTGCTCAATATTCTCATTGTTTGTACGGGGCTTTAGGTTTACACTTCAGTTATCACTTAAAGTGCTCATAAATCAGGTGATAAGACCATATTTCAAAAACTCTTGATAGATTGCCATGGGATGAAATTATATTGTGTTTCATTCATCCTTTCTCATTTTCAGTGTTTACAAGGCAATCATTGGTCTCATATCCTGCTAGTCTTGCCATGGACTACTACAGCGCTTCCCCCATCCTTTGGAACTCTCTACCCCAATTTATCAGACTATCGCCTACTCTGCTCACTTTTAGCCAATCTCTGAAAATCTATCTTCAGGGAAGCCTATCCTGCCCTCAGCTAATAATGGAATCTTCTACTCTTCTTACCAGTCCATCCCCCACAGTTATTACCTTTTGTACCACTAGCCCCTCCCTCTTAGATTGTAAGCTCCAAGGAGCAGGGCCCTCCTATCCCTCTTGTATTAAATTGTATTGTTGCTGTATTGTCTCCCTTTATATTGTAAAGCGCTGAGCAAACTGTTGCCGCAATATAAATCCTGTATAATAATAATAATACAAAGAGAAAAAGCAAAGCAGCAGAGATGCAGCAGTTTATGTGACAAAAGGGAATTCGAGGACAGTGCTGCTCTAGTATCAGACTCCATGCAGTCTGTTCATTCTGAGCTTATTCTCTTGCAGCATAATGCTGTCTACCTCTTCACTTAAAAAATTATACTGATACTCATCAAAGGTTAATGTATTCAGTTTACTAACTCCCCCTCTACAGTAAAAAGTATGTTATCTGATTTATAATGCTGAAAATGAATTAGGAACATAGCAAAATGTATGAATAAAAATAGGTTGGGTCAGCCAGTTATTCCAAGTCTACTGTAGCCTGTTCTGTGGACTCCCATGGTATGCAGCATTAGCTGGAAGTGAAACAGTCCACCCTTGTCTAGCAGGCAGAATCATCCCCTCTAGGTTGAGGAAATATGTTAAAAGTGCACGTTGCTGTGGTGTGTACTGCTTTCACACAGGCAGACAACGCAGAAACCTGGCCTGCAGATGCCTTTCTCTGGTCTCTGACAGCCACACAGAGACCTTTGAACTTTCTATTTATATAGTGTTTAGAGAATTTGTGTCTCTTCCTGCACAACTGCCAGTTTGCAAAGCTGCACTGTAATGAGGCCACTTGCAAGACATTATATAGAAGTAAAACCAATCGATGTGATCTTCTGGCAGAACGAGATCCTTCCTCTCATTTAACAGTCGTTGATGCGGCTACAAGTTCTCATTTTGGTTTGAAAACCAAAAGACACTTTGGAAACAATTATGAGTTTTTGTTTATTTTGGATTGTTTATTTTGGGTTAATGTCATACAACTGTGTGGACTTCTCAGAACAGTCTCTTTTCTAGTGCTAATCCTTAAGAGCAGTTACATGTGGCAACCAATCAGAATTCATTTTGTACTGGGATAACTTAATGAGAGTACATTTTGATTGGTTGCTATGAGTTATCACATTTAGCCCCTATTCACACTTAGATGAGTGTAGCCAGGCGATCTACAGGCGATTTTTGTGCATCTGTACATCCCTGTTTTGCACATTTTTATGTGCGACTTGTATTACAGGAATGAAATTGCATGTTTTTGGTCCTATAGATTTTTAAATGTGAGCGTCTGAAAATTGCACTTGCTCCCATTAAAGTCTATTGGGACAATAATTTGCATATTTGCTCCAAAGACCTTCATGTACTTTTTCAGGCTTCACATGACAGGTGACACAATGCTTAGGTGTGAATGGGCCCATTTTATATAATGGGATTCCTCATCTTGAGCTTTGTAGCGTTTTTGGAATTGGGTGACAAAACGCTCAGGTGCAAAAAGAATTAGCACTTAAGAATAAGAACTCCTTAATGGGGAGTACAAATCACTCTGTAAAAAAATAAAAGTCAGCAAAAAAAAAACTGTAGCTACTGACTTTTAGAAAACAGCCACTTACCTGTCCCACGATCCTGCGGTGCCCCCCCCCCCGCAGCCCGTTTCACCGGCCGTCCTGTATTCCAGGCGCCAGCATCTTCAGTGTGGGCATCCGGCTGTGACAGCTTGCGGCTTCACGCGTGAGTAGCGCTGCGCATCCTGAATGGCCCCATCGTCTTCTGGGACCTGTCATGTGTCCCACAAGACTACGGGGAGGGAGGCTAGGAAGACAACTTCTGCTTCCGATCACCTAGGCGATCGCAGCGGAAGTGGGAGCAGGGGTACCTGTCATTTTCAGGTACCCGCTCCCCAAAGGTGCCAATCCTTAATGGGGAGCGTGGGACCAATTTTTAAAGTGGAACTTCCCCTTTTGAACAAAGCATGTCCTCTCTAGTGTGTACTTGTATCAATTAAGGGCACTAAGTTTAATTTCTGTCTGCTGCCTTGTTCCTCTGCTATTAGCATGAATCACTTCTGACAAGTTTTGACATCAAGAGAAAAATAGTGTCAGGGGAGGGACCGCCAGCAGATTAACAGTCTCATCTCTGTTACTGTAACTTGTGTGGAGGGGGGGTGTCTCTTCCCTCCAATCAGCTCTCAGAACTCTCCTCACTGAACTCTGAAGTGTAATTTCAGCTCTCCACGCCCTTTTTTCTGACATCTCAGATACACTTTATAAATTCAGCATTTTGAAAGGATGTAGAGCAAAGAAGACTGCAGACAGACAGGTACAACTTATGTAGGATGATTTGTTTCATCTCTGTGTATCACCTGAAGCCAGACATTTCACTGGGTATATGTAAGGGTTTACAACCACTTTAATGAATGACCGATTTATCACTGCACTGAAATTATTTCAGATCAATTTTGGATTCAAAACATTTCTATATACAGTAATCTGGGCCTGATGCCTGCATACATATCCTGAGTGCCCAAGGGTCTCATATGCAAATTTTGACCTAAACACCCCAAAGCCTGTCCCCTCACTATGCCCCCCAATGCAGAATATTGGCCTTATTCAGTAAAGCATTTTATTCTTTAACGCCAACTCAAACACACTGATCAATAGTAACCTATCAGAATCCATCTTTTACTGGTTTGACTACAACAGAATGTATTCTGTTTGGCAGTTTTAGATCTCTTATTTTCATCCTTGCATTCAACTTCTGCACCTGTCCACCAGTCTCTAAGGTTGATGCTATTCATTCTCTCACCTACTTACACTGGTGTATGAGATGAAGGCTATATAGCAGAGAATCATATGATAAGAGGCTGCTGTTCTGTCCTGAAGACTTGTAAGAAACCTTAAAAACCTGACTGTGCTTGACTTGATGAATCTCTCTTTGAAGGATATCTAAGGCTGCATTCACACTTGAGCGTTTTGTAGCTTGAAGCTCCAAAAAAGCTCAAATCTCAAAAATCAATTGTTCTTTATGGTGCCTGTTCACACCTGAACGCATGAACAGGAACCATAGAGAACACTTGATATTTTAAGTTTGAGCATTTTTGGAGCTTTGAACTTCAAGCTACAAAACTCTCAAGTGTGAAAGCAGCCTAAAAGCTTTCAAAGCCAAGGCTTCCATGCAATGCTGTAGGCTGCCATTGGCCAACTCCCAGAAGTGGCGATAGTTTTAGGGTAGCATCTGTTCTCTGCAGCCTCCAGCACAGCGTGGAAGCCTCAGCTGTCACAGGTAACTGTCATAACGAAGAGTGTGGGTACCATACAGCTGCTGTGAAGCTTTGAACTATATAAAGAAAGATTTGCTCCATAAAAGCTGATATATATTTATTCATTTGCAAACCAAATACGTTCTATATACCGTTTATATTCATACATACATTTAAAGGGGGGGGGGGATTTACTAAAACCAGTGCACTCAGAATCTGGTGTAGCCAACCGGCTTCTAAAGTCAGATTGTTCAATTAAGCTTTGGCAATAAAACCTGCAAGCTGATTGGTTTCTATGCAGAGCTGCACCAGATTTTGCACTCTCCAGTTATAGTAAATCTCCCCATAGTTTCTAAGGGTAGACAGCACCAAGAAAGTGTAATAATCCATGCATAGTGTCCCCGAAAACTGTCAAAATAAACAAAATGTGGGTTGCAGCACAGAGAACATTATTTATTGTATTTTGGGACTCAACAGTAATCCAGCAATGTTTTAGGCATCCCTGTCCTTTATAAAGCCAATCATACAATACAAATAGTTAGCATATAAGACATATAAAACTGAAAGTGACAATGAAGGGATACAAAACAATTATTGGATAACACAAGAAAATCAATAAGATAGTTACAACATTGTGCAGCAGGGTCTCAGAGGAAGTCATATCTAGGAAGAACCGACTGACTGCTCTTGTATCAGTGGTCACACCAGCTGCATAATGTTACAGCTGGTGTGACCTTTTATGATTTTTTGTGTCACCCAATGATTACTTTGTATCAATTCCTTGTTACTCCAAGATTCACATGTTAGGCTCCATGTACACGGGACACTTCAGAACAATGGAAACGGACTGCTGGAAAACAAAAGTTAAAAAACGTCTGTTTAGCCTCGTTTGCATATCGCGTTTTTGCGTTTAGAAGCGTTTTTTAAAGATAACCTCAGGAGACCTTCCAAAATGCCCAGAACGCACTAAAAAACAGTAAAAAATTTACTATTTCAGACATTTTGATAGAAATAGAGAGAGCAGAAGCAGAGAGAGCAGTATGTGTTGAGATTACCGGTCTTTTTTTTTTTGTGGTGATTGGATGTGTTCCAGCTCATTTCTGTGCAGAAGTTATTGCAGCAGTGTCTGAGGTTTTGCATGAAAGAAAATATGTTAAAGTACCAAAGTGTACCAGGCCCATTTGAGTACCGGGAAAATGCTTTGCATGCATTTTTCATGATGAAAAAAGGCTCTGGACAGCATCTGGAAATGGAAGAGTTAAAATAATTTTTCAGACGCAAACGCTTATAAACGCAGTTAGCTGCGTTTACAAGCGTTTGGAACACTGATAAAATCTACTCCAGAACGCAAGTTTTCTGCATTCAAAAAAATGACTGTAAACTCAACTGCCTGTAAACGACTATAAACGTCTATGTGTACATGAACACATAGGAAAACATTAGGGAGAGTTCAGGGGCTGCTGAAAAAAACACTGAACAGCTCCTGAACGTCAGTTTATCAGATGCAGTGTACATGAGTCCTTATGTTAACTATTTATATTGTATGATTAGTCTGATAAAGTGCAGGGATGCCTGAAATGTTGCTGGATTATTGTTGAACCTAGGCCTGGTACACACGATGAGAAAATCAGATGAATGATCGCCTGTTCTTTTTTGGATGCTAGTCTCACATTGAAAATGAAGTGGTTACTAAAGTGATGAAAATTCTCATACGAAAAATAACTTTAGAAGTGATGTAATGTATTGCATTGTAATGTTTATTTTCATTTCTTAACATGCGTGGTCTTGGTCTTCTGTTTTTTTTTTCAAACAAATACTGTACTGATTAACCACTGGCCCTCCAGAGGATTTAAACCTTGTGTGCTTGTCCCTTCAGATAAATAAGCGTGATCAGATCTTGAAAGCTGTGATTATCAATTGCTTTGAATGTGGTATTTTTTGTCCAATTTTTCATCTTGTGTACTAGGCAAAGGAGTACATTCACACCTGAATAGTAGCAACCAGAGGCAACCACCAACAAGAATCAGTAGATTTTTCCCAAGAGGTTGTAAATGCTGAATGCACACACTGCGTACAACCAACAGAAGCTGTCAGCGGCGGCTGTCAGATTTGTACTCTGCACACATCAGGGGCCGGTGCCCCAAATGTTCACATACAACTACTCATCTAGGCAGACAGCCTCTGACCGACCCTTCTGCATAGAAACCAATCAGCTTCCAGGTTTCATTGCCAAAGCTTCATTGAACAAGCTGAGGTTAGAAGCTGATTGGTTTCTATGCAGAAGGGAGTCTGATTTTGGACTCTCCAGCTTTAGTAAATAAACCCCTGTGCATCCAGGGTCAGCGTTTCTGCAGAGATCTGTATGCACAAAAATGGACACAGCTAATCAACCAGTTTGTATGTGGCTATAGGAAGTGGCATTCCACAGACACTCACCCATGTAAATGTAGCCTTTCTGTATATAGTCTTTTTTCAGCAGGAACGAGGAGGAACGCACTGAATGTATGTAATGCCAAGGGGTGCTGGGGCACGAAGGAGGGTCTATTGTTGCTGAAGGGGATCTATTTTTGTGAGGGGGGTCTATTGTTGCTGGGGAGGTCTATTATTGCTGGTGGATAATCTATTGTTGGTGTGAGTCTTATGTTGTTGGGGGGGTCAGTTGTTGCTGGGAGGGATCTACTGTTGAGGGAGGGGTCTACTGTTGCTGATGCTGGCTGTGGGGAGATCTGTTGTTGCTGCTTGTGGTCTATTGTTGCTGGAGGGTATTTTATTGTGAGTGGTCCACTGTTGCTGGGGAATCTATTGTTGCTGGGAGGGGAGGCATTATTGCTGGCTGAGGTTGCTCAGAAGTGGGTAGAGGTGGAGACAAGGGGTTACTTGGAAAGGTAGAGTTCCTGTACCTATTCTCTGAGGGAAAAAAAAGTAATACATACAGTATCTCCCAGAAGTGAGTACACCCCTCACATTTTTGTAAATATTTTATATCTTTTCATGTGACAACACTGAAGAAATGATACTTTGCTACAATGTAATGTGGTGAGTGTACAGCTTGTATAACAGTGTAACTTTTTTGTCCCCTCAAAATAACTCAACACAGCCATTAATGTCTAAACCACTGGCAACAAAAGTGAAAATGTCCAAATTGGGCCCAATTAGCCATTTTGCCTCCCAGGTGTCATGTGACTCATTAGTGTTACAAGGTCTCAGGTGTGAATGGGGAGCAGGTGTGTTACATTTGGTGTTATCGCTCTCACTCTCTCATACTGGTCACTGGAAGTTCAACATGGCACCTCATGGCAAAGAACTCTCTGAGGATCTGAAAAAAAGAATTGTTGCTCTACATAAAGATGGCCTAGGCTATAAGAAGTTGCCAAAACCCTAAAATTGAGCTGCAGCACGGTGGCCAAGACCATACAGTGCTTTAACAGGACAAGTTCCACTCAGAACAGGCCTTGCCATGGTCAACAAAAGAAGTTGAGCGCACATGCTCAGCATCATATTCAGAGGTTGTTTTTGGGAAATAGACGTATGAGTGCTGCCAGCATTGCTGCAGAGGTTGAAGGGGTGGGGGTCAGCCTGTCAGTACTCAGACCATACGCTGCACACTGCATCAAATTGGTCTGCATGGCTGTCGTCCCAGAAGGAAGCCACTTCTAAGAGTTTGCTGAAGACAAGCAGACTAAGGACATGGATTACTGGAACCATGTCCTGTGGTCTGATGAGACCAAGATAAACTCTGGTGAACTCCTTGCCCAAGAGGGTTAAGGCAGTGCTGGAAAATAATGGTGGCCACACAAAATATTGACACTTTGGGCCCAATTTGGACATTTTCACTTAGGGGTGTACTCTTTTGTTGCCAGCAGTTTAGACATTAATGGCTGTGTGTTGAGTTATTTTGGGGGGACAGCAAATTTACACTGTTATACTGTACGCTCACTACTTTACATTGTAAGTGTAATTTCTTCAGTGTTGTCACAGAAAAAGATATAATAAAATATTTACATAAAAATACAAAAATGTGAGGGGTGTACTCACTTCTGGGAGATACTGTATATATATATATATATATATATATATATATATATATATATAGATAGATATATAGATATGTGGGGCAGCACAGTGGCTAAATGGTTCGCACGTCCGCCTGGCTAGGGTTGCTGGTTCGAATCCCAACCCCGGCACCACCTGCCTAGAGTTTGCATGTTCTCCCTGTGACTGCGGGGATTTCCTCTGGGTACTCCGGTTTCCTCCCACACTCCAAAGACATGCTGGTAGGTTAATTGGCTCCTGTCTAAATTGGCCCTAGTATGTGTATGTATGAATATGAGTTAGGGACTTTAGATTGTACACCCCTTGAGGGTTAGGGACTGATGTGAATGTACAATATATGTATGTAAAGCGCTACGTAAATTGACAGCGCTATATAAGTACCTTAAATAAATTATATATATATAGTTGCTTATAGTATGTTAGTATGTCAACGAATCCTAAATGCATCTCAAACTGATGTCAGACTTAGCTGAAAAATGAGCCCTTTCAATGCGTTTTACTTTTTTCTGCCTGAGTATACAAGCCCTAACAATTCATTAAGGGAAGCAAATGACCCTTTGATTTCATCACACAACACACAATGGTATCATTACATTAGCTAACATGTTATTATATTGCAGCCACTAATTTGATTATTTTATCTATCCATGAGCACAAATTATCTTTCAGTACTGACCATTCCAAGTGTTTCAGGTGACTGACCATGTACTTAAGCAAATATCAGATCACAGCATGATAAGCTAAATGTTTTTCTCAGTATTTGTTAGGCTAAGATATTATATGTAGAAACCTTCTAAAAATGCCTGACCATTATCTGCAATGCCCATGTGCACACTGTTGGGGTTAAAGTGTTAGTAAAGTCTTTTTGTATACTTTTACATATAGGTAAGCCTATAATAAAGCTTACCTGTAGGTTAAAAGAATAACCCTTAAACGTGCACCGTTTATGAGATATTCGTTCTTTTTGAGAGCCGGCACATACACTCTGAGGGAACAGCATACCTGTGCCATTCCCTCAGAGCACTGTGCCATGTCCTGGAATTCCCACACATGTGACGTCATTACGGATCATCCAGTCAAATGGCTGGAGCTCATGAACCCGGAAGGAAGACTGGGTGACGATGGAAGCCTCTGCAACGATGACAGTGCACTGCTAGAGGTCTTCGTTGTAAGGTAAGTCCTTCATACGATGCATAGTAGCACATTATGACGTTACCTTGCAAGGGATTTTTTTTTGTTAATAGGTGTGGTTTACTACCCTTTTAAAGTATATTAAAGGAATGTATAGGTAATTTGTACATAGTGTATATATCATGGTCAGAGCTGAAAAAACATATACATACATCTAAAAATATTTTAGTCAGGTGCACATTAATTTTTAGCATTCTTGTCAATGAGAAGGTATAGCTTCAGGCGCCTGTTCAGGTGTTCTGGGATCTCAGTTTGCTCCTTTGTTGTACAGCTTGTTGTTTGTAGCTAGTTTTGTAAACAAGTGAATTAGAGCAGTGGCATCACTTTCAGTTCAGTCCCAAGCGTCAGTTAGAAAAATCACAGCCAAAGGAGAGGAAGCTCTGCTGCTCAGCCATGCTGTCACTTCAGCTAATCACAGTACTCTGGGAATCCTTTGTCATGTATTTAATATTTGATTGTAAAAAAAAGATAATAAAAAGATACAAAACAGTTAAAAAAAGTAAAGAAGTGAAAAGAGCTTCACCAATCCATGTTAAAAGCTTATCCTCCTCAGCACATGTAGCCAAATCAAAAAACAATGCCAAATGCTATAAACATTACACCGTGAAGTTTAATTGTTGTAGTAGGCTTCCAAAACGCTCCCCGTGATAAGGCGCACCTTACTGATGCATTTCCCTCTGACTGGACTCATTTGAAGAGGTTTCCTTTACGAAAAAGCCCAATCGGGATGAAACATGTCAGAGAGGTGTGGTATAGGGTGGGGACTATGTCGAAAGCCAATTACATCGTTTAAACTTCACGCTGTGACTTTTATGGAGCGCAGCCTTGTCTCTTAAGTTTAAAATGTATTTAAAAAGGTAAAATAAAACTGCCATTAAAGTTTGACTTTAAAGTGATTTTTACCACTTTGATGTTTATATATGCAACTGACAACCATTATGTAGATAAAGTGGCCATAAGAAAAGTTACATAACCATCTGGCTGGCACATGATGAACAATCATTTCTAGACAATTTATAGACCCTTAGACCAAAGTGCAGATGACCCTATATAGTGTTGAAAAATTACCAAATTTCCTGCAGCAGTATTTCCACAGCCAGACTGTCTTGTGTATAAAAAAAATGGTAAAGTATAAAGAAGAACCCAATGCATTGCAGCTTGCATCCATTCAAGTTTATTCAACAAGATAAAGAATACATCTTTTAGTAAAAAGTTATTATCTGTAAACCAAAGTCCAACTGGCTGTTACTGGTTATTTTATTTTGCACATCACTGAAAACGCCCATTAAAATAATACACTGACAATAAAATCCAGAATATGTGTATCCATATAAAACTATCAAGCCTACATCTTAGGGTCCATGCACACTGGCTTTAAAAAGGCAGTGCTCTTGGCATAAAAAAAAACACTTATATTTGAGCATTTTTTTTGACTCGCGTTTAGCAGCGTTTAGGAACATATAGCAGCTTTTAGGAGCATTTAGCATTTTTTTCTGCCAGAAATCCGCTCTCTAAAAACGCAAAACAGAAGGGTTTTTATTCTGCCTCTAAACACTGGGCTTAAAATATGCCTCTTCACTACCTAATGTACATGGACACATAGGATAATATTAGTTGTTTCTACAGGCAAAACACTAAACTCCTCTAGGAACAGTGTTTTTTAAGCCAGTGTGCATGGACCCGTAGCCTCCCTGGCAGTCTGATTATGTCAGTATTTCTGTGCTCAAAGCGGTACATTTTTTTGCAAGGTTTTTTTTTCCATTGTAGGCCTGTAATTTTTAGGAATAATTCACTGAAATCTGTCTGAACAAGAGTCTAGTAAACATCCCGGGTATGTTAAAATTTGAAACACAAAATCATAAATTATAATTTAATAAATAATCATAAAAAATTATAATATTAAATTTAATTCAATAATATAATCAAACCAAAAACACTGAAATTTGAAATATAGCGCCAATTTCGCACATCACTGAGCAAAGTCGCAAAATCGTTTTCAGTGTCTGATGACAAATTTCCCCACAAATCATTATCACTCAATTCTGCAAGTGGTTCTAATTTACTATCGCTGTTTTCTAGCTGGTCTAAAACTGCTTTTGACCTAAAGGGACACTTTTTGGACGCCATGGACATTTCTCAATTTCCAGGCAGAAAGAACGGTAAAAATGCAGGCAGGGCACAGGACAAAGCACTAGGGACAAAATGTATGTGAAATGGTTTGATACAGTAATGTTTTACTATGTGATTTTAGTCTATTTTGTGAATGTCACTTTTTCACATTTTTAAATTTCCCGCCGTTCCTTCCCCCGTACGTCCCGACGTCGCAGGGAACGGAACCCAGAAGACAGATGCCTACATCCGCCGGAGGACATTGCCGGGGACACTGCAGGGGGGACATCGCGGGAGCGCAGGACAAGGTAAGTGAAGAAGAGATCCCGAAGCAGCACTGCAGGGTATCCCCGAGTGTAGCTCGGGGTTACCGCTTGTGGTGCTGAAACTTTAGCCCGAGCTACACTCGGGAATACCTCCAGGGAGGTTAAAGTAGAACTTCACTCGCTCAATCAAGATTGACTATTTCTAAACTATATGCTGCTAGCATCAGTAAATAGATAGGAAAATATAGCATATTTAATTGTTTTATACTTTTTTTTTACATTTCTTTAGTTACTTCCTGGTTTCCCAGCCTAGGCAAATGATGTCATACATCCTAGGAGTCTTCAGGAGGGGAGGGGAGGATTTCTCAGCTAAGCACACCATCCTGCCTGCATGCCTGTGCTAAGTGTAGATGGATTCCAGGAAGTAAATGATACATGAATCATTTGCCCTTACTCAACATGGCCTTGGCGAGAAATGCTAGGGGTGTTTTTTGAAGTGATTCATCAGCAAAATATAGCGTGGAGACATGGATTGATGCTGAGTTTGCTTTCAGCCTGGGTTCACACTTCTGCTTTGCGGCATATTTCTTGTGATTTGCACAGGAACCACATCACATTCCTGTGCAAATCACATGCAAATTCGGTGCGGTGCGGTATGGCTCAAATTGCACTGCATCCACACCAAAAAGGTGCAGGACCCTTTTTTTGGTCTGCACTAGAATTGGATCACATGGATATTCACACCCATACGATCTGATTCTGCACATCGCAGCACGTTTTGAAAACCAAACCAATGGGTGTTGTTAACCTAACATACACATCCGCAGCGGTTTGCATGAATGGGGTGTGATTGTGATGTGGTGCAGAATTCGCACAGAAATCGCTGCAAATTCCGCACAGCATCAGTGTGAACCCAGGCTGAATATTAAAAATAAATGAAATAGCGCTTTTGGTTTGTGGTGCTCAGATACAGTGTAGACAGAAAGCAATGTGCTAGGTTTGGCAAACCTTAGCAACCAATCACAATTCATCACTTGCTCATCTAGCTTCAGCAGACTGAAATCCAATTGGTAGCTGTGGGTTCCCATACTTTGCACACATCATTGCTCAGTGCTTGCCTTATTAATTAGGCCCGTAAGTCCCTGCTGGGCGTGCTGAGAAATAGAAAAGCACAGAATTCTGTTCATGGGATTCAAGAAATTGCAATTACGTTGGCTAATGTAATGATTTTGGTGCAGAATTTACACAGATACCTCCTTGCATCTAATAGATATTACACCTGCTTAGATAAGCAAAACCAGCTCATTGTCGACCCTAAAATGTATTAAGATGAAATCAGAAGTTGCACACTACAGTATACAAAGTGAGTTTGCAGACGGTTTTTGTGAGTAGTTAAAGAGGCCTTAAAACTTTACAATACAGTCAGTGAAGGTCACAGATGGGTTTCGAAAATAACAAATCTTAGAGAAAACTGCAGAATCTAAGGCACAAAAAAAAATGAAAGCAATAAAGACCATACCAGCTTGTGGTAATACACACAGGAGCAGCATGCTAAATGGTTAAATAGAAGCTTTGATGAGGATCAATGAATTCAGAAAAGACATGTTCGATGTCCTTACAAATAAATAGCACTCGCAGCATTACTGGAGCATTATGGTAATGAGAGACAGTGATTTCAACAGCCAGCGCTTATTTGTTATCTATATATACAGTGATCGCAGGAGCATATTTCTTGCTACAGTCACTAAGTCAACACAATAAAACAATGACACTCCACTTGGACCATAAACAATACAGTCGTGAGTGGGGAAAGAATGCAGAGGGCTATCCTGCCAGATAGGCTCAGTAATGAATTACATTGCCATATACTCACAATACCTACTGAATAAATGATCTGCTAGGTTGATGGAGCACATTGTATGCCAAAACTAACGTTTATTGCTGGAACTTTGCAGTATATTAGACAGCATTATATCACGTAATAAAATATTGGGATATAATCAATGTCCTCACTGAAAACAGCAAACACAAACAATGGGATCCAGTCCAACTCCAAGCTGCAAACAATAAATGCATATAGCAATACATAAAAATAGCATATTGTAAAATAATGAAGCCTGAAATATAAATGATATGGATTGATATTTTATCATCTGTAGGATGACTTTGTTTCTGTTTACAAAGAATGAATGTCAATGAAAAGATACACAAAAGATATGTCATAAATGCCTACTATAATCAGAGCTTATCAATGAAAGGTATGGGGGAAATGTGAAACAAACATAACCTAACATGCTTTATAGGAGACATCATTAATCTTACTTAATAAATCCGGCCAAAGTGCCACACAAAGAACGATCACCAGGGACAATCACAATTCACTTTCCAGAGTCAGACCACTGAAACAAAATTTCTGATTGGTTGTTACAGGTTGCGACAATGTACAAATTGATTTTAGCCTTAGTAAATCAGCCCAAATGAATGACATTACCAACGTCAGCATCAGACCGCAAGCATGGAAATCCATTCACTATAACCGACCATCCCCATCGCAATGCGTTAATCAGATAACTGATTTTTTTTTTCCACATTAATTCTGTTAAATAATAAACTCTGTATCCTCTGGTCTTTTTTTAATTAAATCAAGAGGAGGAGCACGTGAATTCACAGCTATGCAAAAGCCATTCAATCCATTTACCTGACAACACACAGTGCTGGCATCTCAAACATTTCAACAACCTGTCAAGCAGCCCTTCAAAGGGGAAACGTGCACACTTTACAAGAAGTTTTTCAGATGCTCATTTTCAGATGGACAAAAAGGATGAGGTGATGACCATTTCTACAGGGCAGCTGCTGTGCAACTCTGACCCTTCACATCATCCAACAAATACTTCCTACAATCGAAGGAATACACACAGTGAACAGAGCTAGACATATTTACAAATATACATCACGTTTAATAAATAACATGCAACTGTGTTATAAAAATTGCCAATCACTCATAATAAACCAACAGACTGCTGTTGCAAAAAAAAAAAAAAATCTAATCAATAGCTCAAGTCAAGTCTTTTAAAGTGTAATAAAAGGTCTGCTAACACGTTAAAGACTGCGCCATTGACTGAACGATTATAAGTACATTAGACACACTGATGTATGAGTGTATTTTAGTAATTACTGAGTTCATTCACAGCAGCCTGTATGATGATGAGTAAAATAGAAAGAATATGTAATATTCTAAATATTATAGACAAGATTATATAAAAAAAACACTAAAATATTTAAAAATATAAAATGTTAATATATATATATATATATATATATATATATACACACATATCTAAAAGTATTTATTAATATATACACATCTAAAATATTTGTTAGTACATATGTACATATCAATATAAAAATTATATAATGAATACACAATTATATAAAAAAACCTCTAAAAATATTTATTAATATATAAAAATATAAAATGTTTAAATAGACATATAATAATAAATACATACATATATATTCATAAATATTTTAAGTGTTTATACATCAATAAACACTTTAGTTGCTTACATACATATCTAAAATATTTATTGATATATAAACATCTAAAATATGTATTAATAAAATATTATATGTATATATATATAACTAATGAACAATATATTAAAATATAAAATGTTTAATAAATAAAATGTTTATAAATAAAAGGCTATAAAATAATATATATAAAAGTATACAATGTTCAATAATATGTAAAAATTAAAAAATGGAGAAAATGTATTGAGTAATATATAAAGTATAATATATCAATAACCTAAAATGCCCTATAGGTCAGACAGAGAAGACCCAGCGAATCTTGCTGACAGCCCCCTACGTGCAGAGAGCCGATGCCCCCCTAGGTACAAAGAGCCGGCTGCTGCCCAGGTTGAAGCCATTGACGTGCTCCCTTGTAATGGCATCTGGAAAACTTAGCCCATGGCTTTGAATAGCTCCGAGCTGCCACCAGCAGCACATCATCACATGAGAAGGAAGAGGCAGAGGGATCGCGGGGAAGCAGCTCAGTGACAGCTCGTACACACCAGGTAGATCCGGGAAACTCGTGGAAGTGTGCCGGGCACAGCTGATGCCAAGCCGGAGCTGGGCTCCTCCATAGGGGCACCGCTGGGGGATGTGACACCTAACAAAAGGTAAAATCAGGACAGAAGGAGAATTCCTACCATTGCTGATCCAGGTCCCAGTCCCGGAAAAAGTCGAATAGATCCATAGCAGTGGAGGGTCAGGAGTGGTGCGGGCACAGCCGGGGCCGGGGATCGCACAGTGCCAGTGTCCGCCCCGCTCCGGCTCTACACGGGGAGAAGGCTGCGAGCTCCGGCTGCCTGGCTGGCTGGACGAGGCAACAGCAGCAGCAGCTCAGCAGCATCACAGTGCGAGAGAGAGACGGAGCGAGCCAGAGACATGGGGGGAGGAGCCAAGGAAGCCACAAGCCACGACATGGAGCCAGCCAGTGATCAGGCCCGGGATCTGCTGCCTGCTCCACCTATGGCACCGGGAGCCCGGCTCGGCGGACCAGACTCAGCGCGGAGTCCCACGTGTGCCGCTCGCTGGGGATCCCCCGCACTGTCCCTGGAAGATCCCACGCACTGTCCCTGGAAGATCCCCACACAGTCTCTGGAAGATCCCCACACTATCCCTGGAAGATCCCTATACAATCTCTGGAAGATCCCCCATACTGTCCCTGGAAGATCCCCCACACTGTCCCTGGAAGATCCCCACACAGTCTCTGGAAGACCCCCGCACTGTCTCTGGAAGAACCCCACGCTATCCTTGGAAGACCCCCGCACTATCCTTGGAAAACCCCCACTCTGTCTCTGGAAGACCCCCCCCGCACTGTCCCTGGAAGACCTCCACACTGTCCTTGGAAGACCCCCGCACTGTCTCTGGAAGATCCCCGCACTTACCCTGGGAGACCCCCACACTGTCTCTGGGAGATCCCTGCACTGACCCCGGAAGACCCCAACACTCTCTGGAAGACCCTTGCACTGTCCCTGGAAGACCCCCACACTGTCCCTGGACGATCCCTGCATTGTCCTTGGAAGATCACCACACTGTCTCTGATAGACCACCGCAATGTCCCTGGAAGGTCCCCACACTGTCCCTGGAAGATCCCCACATGGTCCTTGGAAGATCCCCACACTGTTCCTGGAAGATCCCCCGCACTGTCCCTGGAAGATCCCCACACTATCCCTGGAGGATCCCCACACAGTCTCTGGAAGACCCCCGCATTGTCTCTGGAAGATCCTCCGCACTGTCCCTGGAAGATCCCCGCACTATCCCTGGAAGATCCCCATACAGTCTCTGGAAGACCCCCGCACTGTCTCTGGAAGACCCCCACATTATCCTTGGAAGACCCCCGCACTATCCTTGGAAGACCCCCCACACTGTCTCTGGAAGACCCCCGCACTGTCCCTGGAAGACCCCTGCACTGTCTCTGGAAGACCCCTGCACTGTCCTTGGAAGGCCCCTGCACTGTCCCTGGAAGATCCCCGCACTGCCTCTGGGAGATCCCTGCACTGACCCCGGAAGACCCCCACACTGTCTCTGGAAGACCCCTGCACGGACCCTGGGAGACCCCCACACTGTCTCTGGGAGATCCCTGCACTGACCCAGGAAGACCCCTGCACTGTTTCTGGAAGACCCCTGCACTGTCCCTGGACGATCCCGGTATTGTCCTTGGAAATTCCCTGTACTGTCCCTGATAGACCCCCACACTGTCCCTGGAAGATCCCTGCACTGTCCCTGGAAGATCCCTGCATTGTCCTTGGAAGATCCCCGCACTGTCCCTGATAGACCACCACACTGTCCCTGATAGACCACCACACTGTCCCTGATAGACCACCGCAATGTCCCTGGAAGATCCCCACACTGTCCCTGATAGACCACCACACTGTCCCTGATAGACCAACGCAATGTCCCTGGAAGATCCCCACACTGTCCCTGGAAGATCCCCACATTGTCCTTGGAAGATCATCACACTGTCCCTGGAAGATCCCTGCATTGTCCTTGGAAGATCACCGCACTGTCCCTGGAAGATCCCTGCACTGTCCCTGGAAGATCCCTGCACTGTCCCTGATAGACCACCACACTGTCCCTGATAGACCACCACACTGTCCCTGATAGACCACCGCAATGTCCCTGGAAGATCCCTGCAATGTCCCTGGAAGATCCCCACATTGTCCCTGGAAGATCCCCACACTGTCCCTGGAAGATCCCTGCATTGTCCCTGGAAGATCCCTGCATTGTCCTTGGAAGATCCCCGCACTGTCCCTGGAAGATCCTTCACATCCAACAATGGTCTCATTCCTCTGCATTTCATTTAATGTAGGAGAACAATGATTTCTCTGGAGCTGCTGTGGGAATCCACAATGATTATCACTGTTGTGGAATAACAAAACTATTGGAATCCCTCTAGAGTGCTACTAAACCTAAAAACAACAATGTAATAGAATTTGCTCAACAATTCTTAGACTGCCTTAGTTTTCTTTTTTTTCCCGGGTGATCCAGCTAGCAAGTCTGTCATTTTTCAGCTTCCTTTAGCCCGAGTTCACACTGATGCGGTGCGGCACATCACATGTGATTCACAGAGGAACCGCACCGTATTCCTGTGCAAATCACATGCGATTTCTGTGCGTTGTGATTTGAGCCATACATTTTGCAGCACATCCGCACCAAAAAAACGCAGGACCCTTTTTCTGTCCGCACCAGAATCAGATCGCGGGGATTCGTTAACTTAAAATACACACACGCAGTGGTTCGTATGAACGGGGTGTGATTCTGATGCGGTGCAGAAATCGCACATAAAACGCTGTGAATTCCAGACAGCATCAGTGTGAACCCAGACGTAAAGCTGAAAGCTAGCCATAGACTGATTTTTTTAGTTTTCCAATTTTTACTGATGGAAAAAAAAAACAGATTCCCCCGTCCACACAATGGAGGTGGATGAAGGAATCCTACTGGCTGTGCCATTGTGTTCAGGCAGTAGGGAGTCCTCTGCTTTCAGAATTTACTGATCAGCTCTGCAGCCGATTGCCTGCTGCTGCTGATCTAATGACAAATTTCCAACGTTCCCATTTGACACAAGTCGATTGTTAGATCAACTTCTGTAGAGCAGGAATGGCCAGAGATGGATCAAAGCTTGGCTGGTCCCTGTTGAAGCAGCCAAAGTTCAATCCATCTATGGACAGCTTACAGGAGAGGTATGGCTAAAGCTCTTATGGCCCTACTTCTCATGTAGTCATAGGAGTGCACTTTGTTCTGCACTCTTGTCACCCATATTCAGTGGATAGCGGCTTCTGTCAGCTGACATCATCTAGCCGGTCCAGGCTCTGGAGAATCCCAATGTTATTGTCAGGATCCACCCAGATGTGTGGGCCAGCAGCTGGCTCAGCCTCTCAGCTAGCCACTGCGAGACAGCCAGCCGCTCCTACCCTCTCCACAGCCCAGAGTTCCAGTGAGCACTGGAAGGGCAGAGCAGAAAGCCAGAGACTAACAGTCATGCCTCTCTGCTCTTTGAAGACTGAGAACTTATCAGCAGTCTTTGATCGCTCAGTTCTTGCAGTAGCAGCAGCGGGGAACAGAGGCAGCATTGGACCAATGCTGCATCCACCTAGGTGAGAATGTTATTTTTGTTTTTTTTTTAACCTCTTTAAATGTACTGCGGGCAGCAACTCCAGGCTAGGCAACTTACAGGTACATCACTCAGAACATGCACACTGGTGCGCCCCCTAGGTGGACACAGCAGATTACCATGCTTGATACCCAGCCCCTGAGAGCAGCGTGCTCACTATGATCAATCATAATGATCACATGATTGCAGTGTAAACAAAACAGTCATGAATGGCCTCCAGTCATGACAGCTTGCTTAATATTGGGATTCTGTGATTGGCCCTCAGCTATCACATGATACTTGGCCCCCTGTACCATGTGATTAGATGTTGCCAATTACAGCATCATAATAGTAAGCAAGCTGTCATGAATAAAAAGCCATTCATGACAGATAAAACATTTGCCTATAATTAAGCAATGTGCAAACTGTTGGCACTATATAAATCCTGTATAATGATAATCATCACCGTTATAAGCAATAACTGTAAATCCCCCAATCCCCAGAGTAGTGCAGTATCAGTAGTGACACTAAACTACTCTGATGACAGCATGTAAACAAAATGTTTAAAAAAAATAAAGAAAAAATGTTTAAAAAATTGAATAAAAATATGTAATCATTTATTTATTATTATTTTTAACATACTGTCACCAGTCATCCCTGATCACCGCCACACCAGTCATATGAGCACGCTGTAATACACTGGTGACAGTATGTAAAAAAATGTTAAAGAAAGAAAAAATGTTTAAAAAATTGAATAAAATATATTTAATCATTTATTTATTATTTTTTAACCACTTCCCGACTGGCTGTTGCATATAAACGGCCGGACGGTGGCACTGCAGGGTTGGGTGGCCGTTTATAAACGGCCTCCCCGCACCGTGCTTGTGCGTGCTCCCCGGGAGCGCGCAGCACCGCGATCCGGTGCCCACTGTGTCCGGAGGACACAGTGAAACACCGATCGTTGGACGGGACCTCTGTACGAGGTCCCGATCATGTGATCACTGATTGGCCAATCAGTGATCACATGCGAAGTAGCAAGCAAGATGTCACTTGTGACATCATTGCTTACTACTTGTGAAATCTGTGAATGATCACAGAGGTCACATGGTACAAGGCGATTCACAACAGCCTTGTAACCATGTGACAAGCTGTGACCAATCACAGCTCACTCAGTAGTTCTCAATGGCTGCAAGAATGCAGACAGAGAGAAAGAGAAATGATTGCTTTTACATCCTATATGGGTGTAAAAGCAATCAGTGTAAAAAAAAAAATCTTCATCACCCCCAAAAGTAGTACAGTGTCACCATGGTGGCACTGTACTGCTAGGGTGACAGTATGTAAAAAAAATAATAAATAAAATTAATAATAATATAAAAAAAAAACTAAAAATGTACAAAAAAAGTTTAAAAATTATAATTTTTGGTTATAAACTAATTTGGCTTATTTTTTTTTTTACTAAAAAGATAATGGAATACATTTTGGCCAGGATTTATGATGAAATATTATTTATTTGCAAAATCTTATAAGAAAAACACTTTTTTTCAAAATTTGTGGACATTTTAAATTGCATAGCAAAAAAAAATAAAAATCCCAGCGGTGAATAAATACCACCAAAATAAAGTTTTATCTGACTCAAAAAAATGGTAAAAAACTCATATGGGTACAGTGTTGCATGACCGCGCAATTGTCATTCAAAGTGTGATAGCGCTGAAAGCTGAAAATTGCCCTGGTCAGGAAGGGGGTAAAAGTGTCCGGACTGGAAGTGGTTAACATACTGTCACCAGTCATCCCTGATCATCGCCACACCACTCATATGATCACAATGTACTACATTGGTGATAGTATGTAAAGAAAAAAAAATTATTTCTTAATTTTCCAAAAAATTGTGACAATAAATTATAACTTCAAAAAATTCACCATGCCTGTCACTAAATACCTTGGACTGTCTAGTTTCCAAAGAGGGGGTCATTCGGGGGGGGGGGGGGGATGTACTCTATCATTTTTACACAGACTAAATATTATACACTGATTCGGGTTATTTTTACCAAAGAAATTAAGAAATGTAGCTGGATACATATTGGCCTAAACTTATGAAGAAAGATGATTTGTTTGCAAAACAGTATACAAGAAACTAAGAAAAATATGGGTTTTTTTTCAAAATTGTTGCAAAAAGGGGGAACCCCACACCACCACCACAGGGGCAGGACTTTAACGGCAACTAAAAGGAAGTGCCGAGGTAAAATATAACAGAACTATTACAATATATTAAAAACCACGCAATATTCTGGCATTCATAAAAAGACGTTTAGATATTTAATACTTAATACCTTATATACACCAATAAAGGTTTTCATAAAACTAGATCTAATATATGCAATTTTTGTGTGTGTGTTTTAGTATGATCTCTTAATTAGTAAATCTATAAACCATGCAGATCTTGTTCACTGTCCAGCAGGTTATTTGTCACTCTATAGTGTACTGGGATCTAATTTGGCGGTCTCAGTGGAAGCACCTTTGGTCCAGGCGCGCACAATCCTAGGTGGCCCCAGACGATGACAGATGAAATGTTTAATGATATAAGGCTACATTTGACCCAAATGTATGTATACAGGATGGTTTTGCATTTTTTACATTTGATGCTTTTTTATGAGTTTGTCAATATTGTTTGCACTTACTGTGATATAATATATTATAGAATATCCCATCCCCCTCCACAATTCACCCCTGATGAAAGGGAGTAATCTGAAATGCGTCGGGTTGTCTACTGGTGATATTTTTACAGCACTTTACACTTTACAGCTATTGAGCTTATTATCTTGGGGTTTTGTAACAATGTAGCCATAGCACTATATTGCTCTGCTTTTTATTAACTGCTTCCCCGCCACCCTATAGTACACATACTGCAACAGGGCTGCGCAAAAGCACGTGTATATATGTGATTTTGTATGGCGGCTACAGCTGTCAATCACCGAGTCCCAGCCAGAGAATCCCCGCCGGCACCCGGTGATTGCCGACTATCACTGACGAGGGAGAGGTCTGTAACTAAACAATACAGATCTCTCATCTGTCAGCTCCACCTTGCTGCTCTGTGTTGCTTTGCATAGTATGCTTCTGCAATAAAGCAAAGGAAGAACAGTACTCCCCCTTGGAAGCGGCAATTGACTTCTGTAATGCCCTTTTAAAGCACTAGTCACTATTAGATCTAAAGCAGTGAGATGTTAAGCTGGCAGAAGTGATTGTTAAGACAGAGTAGCTCCTCTGTAGACTGCAAGACTATCGTTGCAATGGGAGATCTCTTTAAAAGAGTAAGTTGATGATGGTGGTGACACAACTGTGGTGCAGCCTGTGGAATGGTTCTGTGTGCGCCGGCATCACAAGGGGAGGGAGCACTTCCGCTCCCCTTCTTGTCCTGACCCGGAAGTGACGTTATGACATCACTTCCAGGTTCCTGTTCACAGATTTCCTGGTCATTGAGGCCGGGAAAGAATGTAATGCAGTGTGATGTACACTGCATTACATTCAGCGGAGCACAGGAGAGACATGCAGGGTCTTTTGGAACTTGGATGTCTTAATAAAGAGAACCTGTCAAGAAATAATCATCACGTAGGGGACTTTTTGTCCCCTATGTGACGGAAAAAAAAGTTAAGTAAAAAAAATTTTTTTTAATAGTAAGTTGCACCCAAGCACATAACATCCCCTCAAAAAATGTTTTAGCCCCACACCCACATATACGCAAATAAAAAAGTAAAAGAATGCGGCGGGGTGCCTACGCATGACAATGTGGATTGTGATACGCATGTTACATATCGCCGTGCACGCCAGAATGAGAGCAATAATTCTAGCACCTACTAAGACCTCTTCCCTAACACTATACTGATGACCTATAAGGGGCTTTTAAAAAAGCGTTGCCTATAGAAAATATAGGGTACTGAAGTTTGTCGCCATTTCATGAGCGCACGCAAATTTAAGGTTTGACATGTTGGATATCTATTTACTCGGTGCAACCTCGTCTTTTATATTTTACCTAAAATAGGGTCATTTATTGTGTTTTTGTGCCCTAAAATTAATCTACGTGTATTTTTTACTAAACTTTTGCGTTTCCTAGATCTTTGTGGTAATATCGTGCAACATAAAAAATTGGAACTACTATTGGAACCACTATTTTATTCTCTAGGGTCTTTGCCTTTAGAAAATATATAATGTTTGGGGGTTTTGTGTAATCTTCAAGCCTAAAATCATTTTTTAAACATGTGCAATAATGCAAAAATGGCTCTGGCAGAAAAAGGGATAAAGGATAAGCCTGACACTTCCCTTTCCTGGCGATCACCCAGTTAGTGCTCATTACAGTGCAAGGGCTCTCTCCTCCCTGCTAGTCCCCGGGTGCAGTGCTGGATACAGGCAGGGAAGGGAGGAGGAGATGTACAGTGCAATGTTAAAAAAAAAACATTTAAGTCGCCATAAAGCCCCTTTTGATTTTAAAAGTCCCAGACATTCCTAACAGCACCTCAGACTTAAATACGGTTTTGGTTAAAACTGATTTTTTTTTTTCATCTGGAGAAATAGATTGTCATGTGGGACAAGAAGATTTTGTCCCTGGACAAGTAGTTTTTTCAAACATTTCTACACCCCTGATGTACAATGTCTGCAACTGTGTGCAGGGAAAATACCAATTATGGAGCAAGTGTCAGTGTTCTCTTTCCTTGGTAATGCTTGGGACTCTCTCTCCACCAAGGGATGGCATCTGGCAGTCTCTTTCTCTCCTCCGATGAAGCCTCTATGCACTCTCTGGTCCAGCCTGCAGTGTTCTGTCCGGTCACCTGCTAGCAGATTAGCTTTCTCCACGATGCGGCAAGGTCAACGATCATCAGACTCTCCTTACCTCCTCTGTTTCTCTCTTTACATGGCCTGTTCCATCCTCCTGCAGTCGGTGCACTCCTCTCTCCAAATCTTTCCCCTCTCACTTCCTTTCTCATCTCCCTGGCTTTCATATATAGCTCTAACAAGCAGGACCCTCTGTTTCCTCTTGTATCAAATTGTATTGTAACTGTAATGTCTACCTTCACTTTGTAAAGCACTGTGCAAACTGTTGGCGCTATATAAATCCTGTATATTAATAATAATAATAATAAAATATTCTCCGGACCACACGCCAGCTCCTCTGGGAAATGTAGTTCTTTATTACACTGTTCTTTAGCAAAATACAAGTTCCATGGGGCTGCTCTATAGAGTGTGAGTGCCACTGTTCCACAGGACACTGCCATCTTGTGTTTGTTTTAACATCCTGCATCCACTTATAGCAGGGTGTTACACATGTGTTTTGCTCAGCTGCATATAGTCAGCAGTTTATATGACATGGTGACAACACTGGAGCACAGCTGGGAGACAGTTTTCAACTGATAACAGTTAACAGAACAATGACCTTCAATACTCCTATGTACACTTGATTTTGCAGACAGGAGCTGGCACAGAATTCAGCCTAAAAGATGCTCATTTTGGCACATGATTATGTGCATTAACAGGCGTATGGCATTTAAAAGCATATGTGCACAAACTCATTCTATAGAGTAGTCAGTTATTCTAACTACTAGAATACGTTTGCTTTTATATGCGTTTGTGATCATTGATACCGGTAAGCACCTCTCCAAACAAAGGTTTGGAGCATTTTTTTATGCCCTTAAACTTTGCTTTAAAATACGAGTCCAAATGCCACAATATACATAGACACACTAAAATCCCCACAGACATTTTCTAAAACTTCTAAAGAGCTCCTAGCTCAGGCAGGACTTATAAGGGGGCAAAAGGGGCAACTGCTCTGGGCCCCCTCTATACAAAAATATTCTAAAACAATAAAAAAAATATATATAATATGAAATAAATAATAATAAAACATTACTTTATTTGATTAAATGTATCTTGGGAAGTATTATTTTGCCTGGCATCATCTGTTAAAGTTTTTACTCTGGTATATTGTATCTTTTTTAAAAACAAATTTTACCAGCTTAAGCGAACCATACATAGGGGTTGATTTACTAAAGGCAAATATGCAGTGTAATCCAAGTGCACTTGCTTTAGATCTGAGGGGAAGCCCTGAAATGAAGCAAAGCTCTGCTGATTTCTTTCATCCAGTCGTGTGCAAGCAAACATGTTTGTTTTTATTTTCCTTGCACGTTCCCCTCAGATCTAGAGCACCTGCACTTTCAGTGCTCTTCAAAGTACACTAGGAGTGCACTTGCAGTGCACAGCCTATTTGCCTTTAGTAAATCAACCTCATAGAGTGTTTGCACTCTTACCACCCCGGTCACATCAAGCCCAACCTTGACACCGCCAAGAGCACCACATAATTATGACTCTAACAGAACACCTCAGGTGCATTTTTTAGGGGAAGGGGGGTCTCGGAAAAGAAGCGGTTCCGTAGAGGGAAAAGGGGTGGTAAAAGGATCAACAGAAACAGCCAAGAAAAGGAAAACGTAGCTGGCCAAGGTATTTTTAATTTGAGTAATATAGTACTTACGCAACCTGAATTAAAGCTTCTGGATAAGGGGTTGAAGTTTGCCCCAAAACAAAAGTTAAATAAGTTCCAAACTTACATTGACATTCACAGATTTTCACGACAGCTTTCTCTAAAACGATATTTTTATTCAAACCCATATAATTATGATCAGAATAGCACTACCAATTATTCAACATTAAAGAATGCCTCAACCTTCAACCCCCCACCCCAATCCAGATCCTATGTGAACATCTTTAAGGAATTGGTATTAAAAGATCTGGAAGAGTTAAAAATCAAAAAAACCCTCGATACAGATACCACGAAAGCAATTGATCTCCTTTTAGAAAGGAAAGATCTGGTCATCAGACCAGCGGATAAGGGAGGAGGGGTGGTCATACTTAATAAGCCTGACTACTTAGAGCAGTGGTTCTCAACCTTTCTAATGCCGCGACCCCTTAATACAGTTCCTCATGTTGTGGTGACCCCCAACCATAAAATTATTTTCATTGCTACTTCATAACTGTAATTTTGCAGTGGGAGGAGTAGTGCCATGTCATTGGTGTCAGTGGAAGGAGTAGTGCCCCATCACTGATGTCAGTGGGATGAATAGTGCCCCATTGTTGGTATCAGTGGGAGGAATAGTGCCCCGTCACTGATGTCAGTGGGATGAATAGTGCCCCATTGTTGGTATCAGTGGGGGGAGTAGTGCCCCATCGTTGGTGTCAGTGGGGGGAGTAGTGCCCCATCGTTGGTGTCAGTGGGGGGAGTAGTGCCCCATCGTTGGTGTCAGTGGGAGGAGTAGTGCCCCATCATTGGTGTCAGTGGGAGGAGTAGTGCCCCATCATTGGTGTCAGTGGGAGGAGTAGTGCCCCATCATTGGGGTCGGGGGGGGGGGAAATAGTGTCCCATCGTTGGTGTCAGTGGGGGGAGGAATAGTGCCCCATCATTGGTGTCAGTGGGAGGAATAGTGCCCCATCATTGATGTCAGTGTGGTGGAGGGGAGAATAGTACCCCATCATTGGGGTCGGGGGGGGGGGAAATAGTGCCCCATCGTTGGTGTCAGTGGGGGGAGGAATACTGCCCCATCGTTGGTGTCAGTGGGGGGAGGAATACTGCCCCATCGTTGGTGTCAGTGGGGGGAGGAATACTGCCCCATCGTTGGTGTCAGTGGGGGGAGGAATACTGCCCCATCGTTGGTGTCAGTGGGGGGAGGAATACTGCCCCATCGTTGGTGTCAGTGGGGGGAGGAATACTGCCCCATCGTTGGTGTCAGTGGGGGGAGGAATACTGCCCCATCGTTGGTGTCAGTGAGGGGAGGAATACTGCCCCATCGTTGGTGTCAGTGGGGGGAGGAATACTGCCCCATCGTTGGTGTCAGTGGGGGGAGGAATACTGCCCCATCGTTGGTGTCAGTGGGGGGAGGAATACTGCCCCATCGTTGGTGTCAGTGGGGGGAGGAATACTGCCCCATCGTTGGTGTCAGTGGGGGGAGGAATACTGCCCCATCGTTGGTGTCAGTGGGGGGAGGAATACTGCCCCATCGTTGGTGTCAGTGGGGGGAGGAATAGTGCCCCATCGTTGGTGTCAGTGGGGGGAGGAATACTGCCCCATCGTTGGTGTCAGTGGGGGGAGGAATACTGCCCCATCGTTGGTGTCAGTGGGGGGAGGAATACTGCCCCATCGTTGGTGTCAGTGGGGGGAGGAATACTGCCCCATCGTTGGTGTCAGTGGGGGGAGGAATACTGCCCCATCGTTGGTGTCAGTGGGGGGAGGAATACTGCCCCATCGTTGGTGTCAGTGGGGGGAGGAATACTGCCCCATCGTTGGTGTCAGTGGGGGGAGGAATACTGCCCCATCGTTGGTGTCAGTGGGGGGAGGAATACTGCCCCATCGTTGGTGTCAGTGGGGGGAGGAATACTGCCCCATCGTTGGTGTCAGTGGGGGGGAGGAATAGTGCCACATCGTTGGTGTCAGTGGGGGGAGGAATAGTGGCCCATCGTTGGTGTCAGTGGGGGGAGGAATAGTGCCCCATCGTTGGTGTCAGTGGGGGGAGGAGTAGTGCCCCATCGTTGGTATTAGTGACACAAATGATGGGGCACTATTCCTCCCACTGACACCAATGATGCTTACCTTGCTGACCCCTGCTCCAGCCTGGGCTCGCTCTCTCACTTACCTGTCAGCTGTCTTCCTTCTCTGGCCGCTCTCCTCTTCACTCGCTCCCTCGGTCTTCTTTGATGTTCGCGCGCTGCCGCTTGGCTCCTCCTCTCCAAGCTCCACCTCCTCGCCGGTGATTGGCCACCTGTGTGCCTCTCCTGAGCTACAGTTCCGGTGGCCAATCAGCGGCGAGGAGGCGGAGCTGCTGAGCGATCTTGGAGGTGTGGCCGGGTGACAGCAGCGTATCATCCCGCCCACACATCGCCGGAGACTGCAGCGGTGTCTCGGTTCCTAAGACCATCGGAAATATGTGTTTTCCGATGGTCTTAGGCGACCCCTGGGAAATGGTCGTTCGACCCCCAAAGGGGTCGCGACCCCCAGGTTGAGAACCGCTGACTTAGAGGAAGCTTACAGAATCCTTAATGACACTACTACCTACACTCGCTTATCTGGCAATCCTTTACCAGCCCTGAAAAAAGGTCTGAAAAGCATAATAAAAAAGGGATTTGAGAAAGGTATAATAAATAAAAAAGAAAAAGACTTTCTATGTCCATCAGCCCCTAGGCTTCCAGTGTTCTATATACTCCCAAAGGTACATAAGAATCCGACTAAACCACCAGGACGACCTATTATTAGTGGAATAGGTTCGCTATTCTCTAAAGTAGGGGAATATATAGATTATTTTTTGCAGCCACTGGTCATACAGACTCCGGCTTTCCTAAAGGATACGAAGCATATTTTGAATGATATCAAAGATGTTAGAATATCATCTCAGACCTTTCTAGTCACAGCGGATGTTACATCCTTATACAGTAATATTGCACATGGAGATGGGTTAGAAGCTGCAAAATACTTTTTGGACACTCACAGCACTTTATCTCCCCCACATATTGAGTATATTATAACATTACTACAGTTCGCAATGCAAAACAATTATTTCTGGTTTGATCGCAACTACTTTTTGCAAACCAAAGGCGTAGCGATGGGGGCTAAGTTTGCCCCCAGCCTCGCAAATCTTTTTATGGCATATTGGGAGGAGTTTTTAATCTATGCCAGAGAGTGGCCGGAGTTAATATTTTATAAAAGATTTATAGACGTGTTTTTATTATGGAATGGGGAGGAGGATTCCTTACATAACTTTTTTAAAACATTAAATGATAATACACTTAACATTGAATTTAGTTATGCATATAGCACTACAGATATACATTTCCTGGACTTGACCTTATTAAATGACAATGGGATGATTATTACTAAGTCTTTTTTCAAAAAGACTGATAGGAATAGTTTCATCCCTCTGGAAAGCTGTCACCACCCAGCGTGGCTAGCAAATATTCCGAAAGGTTAATTTACCAGAATCCGGAGGAACTGTACGGAACTTGATACTTACTATGCACAGGCTGAGACTTTAAAAATTAAGTTTTTGGAAAAAGGATACCCCCAGCACAGAATTGATGATACTATCCAACAAGTGGCTAATATAAACAGAAACATATTATTAGAGGATAAAAAGATGACTAATAAATCATTATCTTGCCCTTTCTTAACCACATATTCCATACAGCACAGGGCCATCAAACACATTATTAATAAGAACTGGAATTTTTTGATGGCGGACCCCATCCTGTCCAAAATCCTTCCAGAAAGACCGGAAGTGATTTATAAAAAAGCTATGGCGTTGAGACATCGACTAGCACCGAATGTTATCAACCCCCCAGATAAGATCTCTTTTGCACCAAACATAAAAGGCTTCTTTCCATGTAATAAATGCGTCATCTGCACAACGAATAATGTAAGGAAACAGAAATTATATACTTTCTCTTCATGTACTACAGGAAGAACATACAAGCTAGATAAGTGTATAACATGCTATAGCAAAAATATAGTTTACCTCCTTGAATGTTCTTGCAAACTCCAGTATGTGGGACGTACTACTAGACGTTTACGCGATAGACTGAGAGAACATATTAATAATACTAAAAAGGGATATAAGGATCACTCACTATCTTATCACTTTAAACAGAAACATAATAATGACCCTTCATCTTTACAATTCGTTGGGATAGACATAATACAACCCCATTGGAGGGGGGTAAATAAATTGCAGGGAGTCTCACAACTCGAAACACGTTGGATATACGAGCTCCAGACCCTGCACCCAAAAGGTCATAATATAGATATAGATCTAAATTGCTTTATCAATAATAGTTAAAATGTCATGGAACATATAGAGTTTGATCGCCATATTGTAAGAATAAAATAAGATGATGTCATTCTATTTTTTCTATTTACTCTTTTCTGTTATCAACAATATGCCAATGTTATAGATTGTGACTGGCTAACACTATATTTGTATCAATTAAAGATGCGTATTTATTTGTACCACTTTTAATTTTAGTAAAGACTTTTATATGTTACTATTTTAATTACATAACATGGGATACACTGTTCCTGATTTTTATTAATATATTTTATTTTTGCATATTTTTAATGTATTTTATGTATATTTTTATGTATTGTTTTATATGCTAGTGCCATATACAATATCTTATACCCTATTGGATCCGTTTTCCATATTTATTAGGCTAATTGGAATCTATACTATACGGACTAATATTATTCATTAATCGGTCCCCGGGTTTCCAAACATTCAGCATAGGTTGTCACGGAGTCACATTTATATATCCGACAATGACAGCCGGCCGATTATACGTACTGTTTTATTATAGTGTGTATACGTAGCAAAGCTAACGGAAAATGGCGCCCGTATTAGTATCCGGACGTCTGTGGTTCAGACTTCTAAAACATGGCGCCTCTTTTATGCGCATGCGCCTAGCATATAAAAAGACGTCGCACGGCTCGGCGTTCATTGGCAAATCCCCCCAGACGACGTGCGTGTGCACGAAACGCGTAGGAGGAGCCAGGAACGCCGTGATGTCACGCCGTCGGAGCATCATGGAGCTCCGACGGCCATCTTTAACATTGGACGGTCAGTCCACATTTCTCTCATACACACTGTTGTGTATTTGCGATAGTTTGGTATGCCAATAAACCTTTTATTACCTACTACACTATGGATATGTCTCTGTCTTGACTCCCTTGGGGAGTATCAATTTGCAGCCACTCTTCTCTCTGCTGGGTAAGGAGCGTATGTAAGCTGAAAGGAGAAGTCCACAGGCCACCTACTGAGTGATCATACAGGAATATCCAGGAGCCCTGGAGGGAGGTTGTCATACTGCAGATCTCATCCTTAACCAGCTGATGACCCAGAGGGGAATTTATTTTAACAAACGCTCATTTTACTGTGCGTTCTGGTGAGTGTGCATTCCTTCAGCACTATTTCGCACAGCGCCTGAGTATCAGGAGGATATGAAATAGAGGGGAGCACTTGAAGTCACCTTATATTATGAACTGTTGCATTTACTGATTTCTTCATTTATGTATTTTTATTCATCTGGTAATTGATATACTCATTCGTCATATGTAGTATCCCTTTATGTAGCGCTGCATTCTATGATATACAACCTTGACATCGTTTGACTTAAAGTGAAGTCACACAATTTCAAAGTCGGATGACCTGCTGATTTCAGGTGTGATTTGTAAGACATCTGACACAGATGTATATGCAAATCGCAGCAAAAGTAGCGCATGTACTACTTTAGAAATCAGTACGGCTCTGACCAAGTCAGAACCACACCAATTTAACTGCTGTAATTGCAGACAATAAGGTGCGGCTTGGCATACAATTTGCAAGTCGCATGACATGCAAATCGCATGCCAAGTTGCACCCGATGTGACCGGGGTGTTAAGGAGGGTACCCTATGACTGTGTGTGTGTATGTGTAAACTCAGAATGATGTGTCATGTATTTTGAAAATGTATGACTGTCATTGAGAATGGAAACCAACTCTGTGTATTTGGGGTCCCCCAAACCCGGAGTGCCTCAGTCCCCCCAAGGTCTACTTTGGCCCTGATCTCAGGGGTTGCCAGCAGAGAGATGCTTAGTCGCGCTTAATTGGAAAAGACAGAAGCCTGTCTCTTTGACTGAGTTTCATACCAAAATCTGGGACGTACAGAAGATAGAATATCTAACTGCCTCATTGAACAACTCTGTAGACATCCACAACCAAGTTTGGGAACTGTGGGATCGTTTAGAAACTCCCCTTTCCTTGTTCCACTCCCTCTGAGTTATGACACTATTTGATGTGAGTTTCGAGGTAGCGGCCATCTCTGAATTGGATTAAGAGCCAGTGCCAACGGAAGCCATACTCTACCCCTTCCCCTCCCTTAGCTTCCTTCTCTTACCCCCCGCTCTTTGATTTTTTTTCTCTTACTCTTTTATCATTGGTACAGGCATTCCCCAATGAGAGCTGAATATTCGGCAGTAGACCAAGATAGTATCTTCGAGACTACTTGCTCCTTTTTCTGTTGTAAGTTGCTACTGAAAACAGCTAGTGCCAATCTTAAGTGATATATATAGTGAGTGACTTCATCTTGTGATTTTTTTGTATTGAGTCATTTATTGGGTTTACACGCTCTGGGATCTGTGTGTCTTGGTACTACAATTGTCCTGTACCTTTTTCGAGAAAAATACCTACAAATGCAGCGTTTTTCATTGTGTTTGAGTTCTTACAAGGTATTTTTCAGTGAAAGCTACAGATTTAAAATAGCAAAGACTTCCAATTACATTAACATAGATATGTAAGATTATAGTGATGGGGTATGATTAATGTATACTCTCCCAGTGCTGAGCATTCTTCATATAGCACTGTCATACAAAATCCCCACAATAGTGACACAAGAGAGCATAGGCTATAGATAGACTGATCTAGCACTTTTCACAGGTTACCTTCACTTTTCAGTTTGAAAAATGATGGCAAAGAAAATCCAAAGGCCTGTTACTTTTGAGGACATATGTTCTGTTAGCTAATTCTGAAAACATATCACAAGTACAAAGTAAAGAGAAAAAACAAAAGGCTTATCAACACTGCCTCCATTGTTCCAAGTGTAAAAATGCAGCATTGGAACTGCAAACAAGACACAGACATCAGCAACAAACAGTGAAAGTGAAACGCCACATACTGAAGTCTGAATCTGTTTTTGGATAGAGTGCTTGAAATAAGAAACAGGTTCTGCAAAAGTTGTGGTTTGGAAACTGGAAATGAAGCCCGTCTGCAACATGATCCTGTGTATAGTCATGACCCCATCTAGCCATTACACATTATAAAGCTTGACATACTGGGGGAGAGTTACTAAAACTGGAGAGTGCAATTTTAATGAGAGTGCAAAATTTAATGAAGATCTGCATATAAACCAATCAGCTTCCAGGTTTTGTTATTGAGACTTAATTGAACAAGCTGAAGTTAGATGCTGATTGGCTACCATGCAAAGCTTCACCGGATTTTGAGTGCTCCAGTCTTAGTAATACTGAGACCTTCCACTCATACTGCCATCAACAAACCGCTTATAAGGACTCTTGGGGACATGAATCAATTCTGTTGCACAACAAGGTGATCTTAAACAGACACTGCAAGATAGATTGTGTAGATTGTGAGACAGATTTATTATGCCGACCTGTGAGTTAGGGACCTTAGATTGTACACCCCTTGAGGTTTAGGGACCGATGTGAATGTACAATATATGTATGTAAAGCGCTGCGTAAATTGACGGTGCTATATAAGTACCTGAAATAAATAAAATAAATTTTGCAAAAGTATTGGGACACCCCTCCAAATCATTGGATTCAGGTGTTCCAATCACCTCCATGGTCACAGGTGTATAAAATCAAGCACCTAGGCATGCAGATTGCTTCTACAAACATTTGTGAAAGAATGGGTCGCTCTCAGGAGCTCAGTGAATTCAAGCCACCTGTGCAATAAGTCCATTCGTGAAATTTCCTTGCTACAAAATATTCCACGGTCAACTGTTAGTGGCAATATAAAAAAGTGGAAGCAACTGGGAACAACAGCAACTCAGCCACAAGGTGGTAAGCTACGTAAAATGACAGAGCGGGGTTAGAACATACTGAAGTGCACAGTACGCAGAAGTCGCCAAATGTCTGCAGAGTCAATAGCTAAAGACCTCAAACTTCGTGTGGCCTTCAGATTAGCATAACAACAGAGCATAGAGAGCTTCATGGAATGGGTTTCTATGGCCAAGCAGCTTCATCCAAGCCTTACATCACCAAGTGCAATGCAAAGCGGCGGATGCAGTGGTGTAAAGCACGCCACCACTGGACTTTAGAGAAGTGGAAATGTGTTCTCTGGAATGACGAATCACGCTTCTCTGTCTGGAAATCCGATGGACATGTCTGGGTTTGGCGGTTGCCAGGAGAATTGTACTTGCCTGACTGCATTGTGCCTAGTGTAAAGTTTGGTTTAGGAGGATTATGGTGTGGGGTTGTTTTTCAGGGGTTGCGCTTGGCCTCTTAGCTCCAGTGATGGGAACTCTTAAGGTGTCAGCATACCAAGACATTTTGGACATTTCATGCTCCCAACTTTGTGGGAACAGTTTGGGAATGGCCCCTTCCTGCTCCAACATGACTGCGCACTAGTACACAAATCAAGGTCCATAAAGACATGGATGAGTGAGTTTGAGGTGGAGGAACGTGACTTGCCTGCACAGAGTTCTGACCAACCTGATAAAACACCTTAGGGATGATTTAGAGCATAGACTGCGACCCAGGCCTTCTTGTCCGACATCAGTGCCTGACCTCACAAATGCACTTCTGGAGGAATGGTCAAACATTCCCATAGACACACTCTTAAACCTTGTGGACAGCCTTCCCAGAAGAGTTGAAACTGTTATAGCTGCAAAGGGTGGGCCAACTCAATATTAAACCTTACGGACTATGACTGGAATGCCATTAAAGTTCATGCTCATCTGCTTCTGACTGATTCTTAAAGCAGGCCTTCACCCAAAAGGGGGAAGTTAGTCTTGTTTGCAGTCCCCCCCCCCTTCACTGCCACATTCCGCACTTTTTGGGAGGGAGGGAGGGCGGAGCTAGTGTCTGGTTTTGACAGGTACCCACTGCTGCTTCCAGTCAGAATGCTGCAGTGATGTCAGCAGATGTTCGGCCCCCTCTCCTTCCCCCTGCAGCCTTCTGGGACACATCACACATCCCAGAAGACTGTGGGACTATTCACAAAGCACAGCATGGCTTGTGCATGTGCAGTAGGAATCAGGCTGCCTTACTTAAGATGCAAGCATCTGGACCTAAAGTCAATTGAAGAATCGCCTTGGGTGAAGACATTGCTGGGTCCCTGGAAAGGTAAGTGTCCCTTTATTAAAAGTCAGCAGCAACAGTATTTGTGTAATTTCTTTGGGGGGGGTAGGAGATTGGAGCTCCTCTTTAAAGAATTCCAGGTATACTGTAGATATTTTATAAATAATTACATTGGTCCAGCTTGGACCAATGTAACTATGTATATGGCATACCTGCCCGATGCCCTTGGAAGATGGAAATTAGTGAAGCAGATTCCGTTACCCCAGTGATCTCCACTGGCTTCTAGGTCCTGTGCTCAGCGGAAGGCCTGCTGCATTCTGAACACAGGAGGTTGGCTGCTCGGCAAAATCACCATTCAGAAAATAGTTTACATTTTCTGAATGAATGAAAAGTGTTCTCTGATTCAATGAGGCAAAGAGGCAGGGTGATGACATCACACTCACCCCCTTGTCCAATCACATAATGCTTCATGTTTATTCAGTAAATGAAAAGCATTCTCAGAATGGTGCCTTTGCTGATCACCTGAACTCGTGTTCACAATGCAGCAGGCTGGCCATTCAGCACGAGACCTGGAAGCTAAGTGAAGATCACTTGAGGAATGGTGTTTACTTGTAAGCGGGTTGCAGTTTAGCCTAGTTAGGTGCTGCACCGGATGGGAAGGTTAAGGATTAACTATTTCATGGGTCTTTTACTTGGTGGGCTTTTTTTGGATCAACCCACTGGTCCTGTGCCTATAAAAAAGGCACAGTGGTCCATAGCCAGAGCTCTTAGGTGCTCAGAAGGGGAGCAAGTCACCCATAGTCCTGCTGAAGGAACCTGCCATCCAGTAGGGGAGACCGCTGGGACATGTGATCCTCCTCGAAAACACCAACTGCTGGACTCTGCCAATAACTATGGACTTTGCCAATACCTATGAACATTACCTTTGCAGGTGTGCCGGAGCAGCATACAAGCCTGAGTTAGGGTTTAGGAACACAGGGAAAGAACTGTTATGCCCTTTGAACAATGTGATATTAAGAATCTGTACAGTAAAGCTTTCAAACTTTGCCTTTTGTCTGGTCTGAGGTTACTTAAGGAGTGTATTGCAAGTAACCGGAACCACACATAGTCTTCTGCTTGGGTCAATAGGGGTATGAAGACAACAAGTGGTTAATAAGAGTACCAGAAGCCAGCAATCAATCAAGCAGCCTGATGCTTGAAGCTTTCTCTGAATAGATTATTCAGAGGTTGTGACATCATCAGCCCGCCTCTCTGACTCACTTTCTATGAATGGCTGAGTGCCACTCACTATTGTGTTCTGAGTATGAGAAAGAAAGGGCTCACACCAGATGCATAGTGAAGTATGTTGTATGTAGCCTAAGCTACATACTATTTATACAGCACATCCAGCAGCCTCACATGCTAGTGAGGGACATAGTTAATTTTAGCCAGCTTGGCCCAAATGAAGTGTAACAAAAGCTGGAGATCAGCTTTAAGCATGTACTTATGGCAGGTGGGACAGTCTCTAGCAGTGTGAGGGATGTTGTCGGCACTCCTTCCACCAGCAGTCTGTCTCCCATAGTAACTGGACCAGACTCACAATGCAGAGGTCCCTATCCTGTGCAAAGGTACAGGAGGTCAAGAGTTAAGTCAAGTGCAGGTATAAAGCATGTGTAGAGTATTGAAACATGCTGGAGGACAGTTACAGTGCATGTGTACATGTTGCACATTCATCTCTGAGAGTAGAGATCCATCTTAAGGTTGAGTATTCCCTAACGGCAGCCTCAGCCTTGTCTCAGGGCTTTGATGGAAACAGCACAGATAAATGTACCCCATGTTCATGAGAAAGTGACCCTGTTACAGGTGCCTAATATATCCCAGAAGAACCCACCCTTATATCACCCAGACTTGGTGCCCTCTACATACTTCAGTGGTTTCCAGTTTCCATGGGGATTGGCCATGTATGGTATATACTGTACATAGTTACTTTGGTTCAAGCCCAATGACCAATGCAACTATGTATAAAATACTTTTTTTTTCTTTTTTTGACATGTGTTGCTCGTCCATGTGTTCCTTGCTGTAAAAGCCAGTTAGACTGGGGCAGTGGCCAGTTTTTGTACTATGTATAAAATACCCATACCTACAATTCATCTTTAAATTTTTGATGCAGACAGTACGCAAATATGCAGCCTCTCAGTGGCTGGGCCTTGATTCCAGGGGGCTGCATATTTGCGTACCAAAAAGACCAAACATGTGCTGAGAGAGCGCGTCCTGCGTGCTCCCGACATATTTACGGGCACGTCACAGAAAGGTCCTGATCACTACTTGCGATCAGGACCTTTCTGATCATATGACTACAGTGACAGCCAATCAAAAATCCTGCCCCACCTTCTGGCGTCATAAACCCCTTAAAGGGCAGGGAGGCGCTCGTGCCGAGGGGAAAAGTATAACTTCCAGCTGCAAGACCTGTGGATTTCTGTGGCTGGAATGGACAGATGTGTGAATAGCTGCATCCGCTGAGCCAATGAAGAAAATACATGTTGTGTCCTTTCAGGTTACCTCCAATCTGTCATGTTTAGGTCCGGAAAAACAGAAAAGGTTGCAGTCATTTTCAGTATTTTTTTCCAAACCTAGATGAACTCAGGGGTAGGTGTACACATGTAAGCAAGGATCACTATGTTGGCACTTCTTTAAAAATCCTTCCAGGAAGGAGAATAAGTTCATCTTCTCCTGGCAGATCACAAAAAAATATTTGGAGTGGAGCTCAGAGAGACCTTCCGGGCCAGTGGGAAATATAGGAACCAGAAGTGACAGAGATGACCTAAGAAATTATTATTTTTTTAACAATACTCTAGGGATGCTCCTGCTACTGGACACACAAAGGTATAGTACCATCCAAAAACAAAGCTACTAAATGATTTATAGAGAAGATGTTTATTTAATGGAATAAACTTGGTTCAAATAAACTCAAGTTTGGTCAAGCCTATGTCTGCTTCTTGTGTCTGAAGTGGATTCTAGACTGTACAGCTCCTGAGGTACTCACATAGGATGCCAGGGTACCCAACTGTGTGCAAACCTAGTCATGATAGGGGATGGTGGTGGATGGGGAAGTGAGAGCCTGTCCTGGAACCACGTATAAGATGTTGAGCTTGCTACAAGAAGTGTCCCCAGTCAAAATGGCAGTGTTGTCACCCTAGTGACCATAAGTATGGTGAATGTCCTCATTGAGCGCACCTTGTCTGTGATACACTGTACGTGCTGGTGTGTGAGAGGAGTGGAGTACTAGAGGGCTGTGATCTGCGAATATGGATGTGTGCTAGGCCAGAGCGAACCCTGATACAGGCGGGTCCCTGGAGGAGAACATGTGGGTGATTCAGTCATGTTTTGGGACCCGCCCACAAACAGATATGTCTGTTTATATCAGCCTGCCCATAGAGTTGCATGGAGTTTCTAATCAGGTCTGCATGGAAAACTGACAGGCGGACCTCATTAGAGGGCCCAAGTGAAGGGGCCCTGAGCTAGAAAGTGTGTTAGGGTCCCATCACACGAGTTGTTGAATCAGATCTCTCTGTCAGTCCATGGCATGTATATGGCCTTGTGTACGTTACACCCACTTACCTCCAAGTCTAATAGTGGCTATACACTAGACAAAAAATCATCTGAAAATCCATCATTTGGACTGTTTGTTCATTTTTTATCCAGCAGGTACGAATAGAAAATTGTTTTATACTTTGTGGAGTCAAAAAATCTAAGGAAAAGTTTGGCAAAATTCTGCCAAACAGATGATAATTTGAAAGGTGAATGTGTTTCCCACCCATTAAAAATTGAACTGTTTCTACGGTGCACGTGTGACAAAACAAATGAAAAACTGATTCAATTATGATCATTGAAAATTGTATCATTTGAAATTCAGTTTTTATATGATGGCAATATAATTTTTTTCTCATTATTCGAAAACGAGTTTGAATGATTTTTTGACCAGTGTGTGTAAAGATCCAGAATGTTTCACATGCACACAATCTAGAGAACCTTTACCCCTCTGGGACAATTATGGATATCACTTCAATACCAAAGAGCTCTAGGCCCTCCATACTAGGGTTGAAGATAACACGGTGTGGCTGGTGCATTTTATATTAATACAAATTGCCCCTACTTCTCTTCCTTATATTTACATTACCAATCTGTTCCAAAGAAACAACTAGAAATGTAAGAAATATTTTTTTAAATATTATTTTTAGGTATGCTATGGGGTTTCTCAAATTTAAAAAGCAAAAGTGGGAATACACTTTAAGTGTTTAGATGCATAGAAACTGTGGATGTGCATGTATTGCATCTGTTTTTTTTGTTTTGTTTTTTACATGCGTGTTACAGGACCGACGGGAGCTAATTCTAAGTATCAGTTCTTATTCTGTATGTATGGACCCTGCATGTTACCATTTCTCTTCTTCTGCATGCTTGTTGTAATTCTCAGCATCCGTTCTCATTTAGTATGTATGGAAGCTACACGATACCATTTTTCTTCTTTTGTAAGCAGGGTGTGATTCTCATTATCTGTTATAATGTCTGCATGGTACCACTGCATGATTTCTTCTCACTTCCTGTTACAATGACCACTGTCACTGGCAGGAAAATGCCTCCTAAGGAAACAAAGATGCATACAACTGTATTGAAAAGCAACTTGCAAACATTTAAATCTGATTCCTTCAGTTGGCTGTTGGGCTGCCTATTAGGTCTATTAGATAGGAAGCCCAATAACCCAGTAAATAAGCATGCACGGCAGGCTGCCAACGTTGCTGCTAATTGGCAGACAGTGACTTAGAGTTGTCAACCTGCAACAGAAGATGTTGTTATAGCAAGATCTTCAGATCAAAAACTTATGCAAAAGTTAACAAAACATTTTTTTAGTTAAGAAAAATAGAAACAGTAAGTACAATTCCCAACATATTGAAAAATAATTTGAGTTTACATATGCTCTACATTGTTTAAATGCTAATATAAATACCTGAATTTGTCTTTAATTCAGCTTCTTGTAATCTCAGAACAGCATTACTTTAACTGAGAGAAGGAGAAGAAGTACTCCAATCAGATGTCATATATTTTCATGTGTTGATATGGAATATGCTCAGTGGAAAAAAGAACATAAAAATTAACTCATGTGTAGAGATGTGCACAACAGAAAAATTTGTTTTGTTTTGGATTCGTTCATTAATAATTTAATTTCGTCATATTTGTTATGTTAGAGTGATTCGTTTTCGGAATTTGTTTTGTATATTCAGATTCGTTTTATATATTCATTATTTTTAAATCTGTTTGAAATTCACATTCAAAATTCGAATTACCAAGTTCAAATTTCGGAAGATAGCTATATTCATTGTATTTTATTTTATTCAATTCTAATCTATTTTTTCTATTCTGCTCTATTCTAGTCTTTTATTCTTCACTCTAGTCTATTTTTTTTTATTGTATTTTATTCTTTTATATTATATTATATTCTGTTTTATTCTATTCTGTTCAGTTTTATTCCATCCCATTCTATTTTATTCCAATCTGTTCATTTCTATTCTATTTTATAAAGCAGCCTAAGTAGTAATCATCATCTTATTTAACTTTTATACCTTACTGTATTTATTGCAATATGTCTTCATTTAGAATTCAAATTCTATTTTGAATTAGAATTCACTTTCAAATTCATTTTTTAATTCAAATTTCTTTTCAAATTTGGATAATCTAATTTAATTGTAATTTAGTTTGGATTAGTTGAAATTCATTACTATTGTGATTCAGAAAATTTTAATATATCCGAATCTCCGAATAACAAAAATTTAGTCTGAATTTCGATTCATAACGAAATGAGTCACACTTGTCTACTCATGTGTCTGCTGCATCTCCTTCAATGTCCAGTCATAGGTGGGGTTTTGTGGTGATTCTTCTATGTTGCTTAAAGTTGATCTTCACATTGAAATCAAACTTTCCTTCTCTCCAATCCTTCTTTCCCTAAATGAAATCCCTCCCTTTTTTTGTTTTCCTTTGCCTTATTGTTTCTGTGCCAGCCTGCTCCTGCCCTCCCTTCTTGCCTAGGTGAGAATGACGTGCTGTGCATATCTCAGAAGGCATTGGCTTCCATTCGTGGAAAGAGGAGGGAACCTAGTGATGCATCATTGGGAGATGGCTGCCTGAACCTGGAAGAAAAAGATGCCTTCCAATGGTGTCATAGAGGAAGATGGTGGTGCAGAGTCTGAGCTGTGGATAATGCTGAATCCACTGGGTGGGCAAGTATTTAAATTGAGTTTAGTGGTTGGAGTTTCTCTTTAACTGCAACTGAAAAAAAATCAGGCTTGCCTGTCTGGATGGACTGGATGGACAGAAACACAAATCTTTTGGCTTGTAAAACCTTTCCCATATATGTATTCCCATGATATATTTAGCTTTCTCGTGGAGTTCAGGTTTAATTTATAGCCCGTTGGAAAAAAATCACTACAGGTCTTCTATAAAACAGAACCTTAAAATATAATTCTTCATTTTTAATCTGTATTAAGCCTGTCTTTGTTTAGTATATTTCCTTTAACCTTGTTATGCAACGTAAACCTCAACTTGCCACATTAGGCGTGAATTAAATGTTGTTTCCTTGTCATTATTAATTCCGCGTTATTTATTTAGCCAATTTTCTAACATCCTCTATTACCGTTATCTGTGGCGGTCATAATTCTAAAGTGGCCCATATTCTTTAGCTAGAGAGAATGTGAGGCATCTGCGAGCGCTGATACTTTCACCTGTTCCTGGGAAGTGACTATGACCTTGGACAATTTAATGGGTCTGTTTGTAACAACATATATTACTTGCTCACTTGGTGTTAGGGGGCAATGTCATTGCAATCAATTTGTTTCTGTAACATGCTTTGGTTCAGGGCCTAGGCAGTGACTTACGGTTACAGCCATCTGAATTTTCTTGTATATTTAATTGTAAAAGATAAATCTAATTCACTTAAAGACCTAAGGGATTGATTTTTCCTCAGACCTCAGACACAAAGCACTGTGTATGTGGCATCAATGCCATTGACTTAAGCATTACTTGGAAGTTCTCATATTACTGAAGTTGGCAGATCATTTTATGTATTAAGGGAGAATAGCAGTTGTTAATAACTTTCTACTGGCACACATAATGGGAGGCTGCCATGGCTTTTTTTTAAGCTAAACTCTAGTTAAACTGCTAAATACACAAATAAAACACATAATGGAGCTGTTTTACCTGTAAAAGAATTTGTATTTCTGTCCATCCATTCCTGAGATTAACACAACCCTGCCACACAGTGCAGCCAACCTGGAGACTTGACTTTTCTCTGGTGCATTTAACATGACATTAAATAATATACTCATTCCCCCAAAAAATTATCAACACATATCCATTACTTAAAGTGGTTCTAAAGGCTGATATATATATGCAGCTCCTCCCGCAGCCCCTCCTAATACATACCTGGCCCTGAAAATACTAACACAACTGCCTGCTATATATACTCAAATATGAAGGTTCCAAATCTGGCATGTACACTTATTTGAACTGAGAACAGGGGTGCATATGCTCACACACCATAGGCCAGTAGAAGAGACAAATGACCTAATTTATAGTTAGGATTTTTGTAAATAAATAGGATTCACATGTGTATTAGTTTTCTAAGGATGGAGATCAAACAAAATCACCAATATTCCTCAAAAGAAAATCGAAAGAGAGCCAAGCATACTGAATGCAATAAACACCATGGTGAAGGAAAGGTTAACATCACATAATTTTTGGTGTGAACATAGCAATGGGGGATAAGAAATTCCCCACCAATCATTTATGGTCCTCTATCTTGTACCAATTGACCATCCACTGCACAGTTGATTTATCTGCAACTCTACCATATATATATATTTCAACGGTACAAAACAGTGGAAATTTTCTCTCTCAAGTGCATACAGGTCCATTCACTACTGCAAGTGGCATTTACTAAAATGTTGTCCCTGTCTAGAGACTAACATTGTGGGCTGCTGCTAAAGGAAGGAGTTATTGGTCTTCTACTACTGTATGCTGAAGCTGATAACAACTCCCCCCCCACCAAAAGGGTAAACTGATAATGGCTATTAGTCGTGCATGGTCTATCCCAGGAAGTAGGCATTATCAGTTTACCTTTTCTGGGGGTGGGGAGTTGTTATCAGCTTCAGCATACAGTGGTAGGAGACCAATACCCCCTTCTATTTAGCAGCAGCCCACAGTGTTAGTCTCTAGACAGGGACAAAATTTTAGTAACTGCTGTAGCAATCGTACCCACAGAGATGGATGCGGACCTCCATTTTGTTAAGAATTTTCCATGTTGTACCATTTCTCACTCCCAAAGCAGGCTTTCTCCTCCACTCATCCCCCCTCCCTCGCTGTTGAGTGGCATGTGGTTGTGACAACAGAGGTCACAGGCAAACCAGGAACAGCAGGAGAGCTCCGAGCTATGAAACCCCCAACGGAGCTGGGGCCTAGCTGTCTAGTAGCTGTGCAATCTGGGATATCGTAAAAGCGTAAACCAAGTCCTTCACGGGAGTTCAAAGACATTCCAGAGAAGGCAAAAAAACAAGACACCATATTCAACATCCATTTTCCTGATTTCATGTCTTGGAATGTGAGAGACTTACATAAAAACCAGGCATATCGTCAGATTGGTTAAGTTAATACAAACCGTTTGGTATATTACATTCCCTAGCTGGAATATATAGGAGGGCAGGAAAGTATATTGCCTGAACCATTCAAGTGTATATGACATGTTTCATCTCTAACCATTCCGCAGATGCGGCTGAGAATTGATATACTAGTGCCCAGGCTGCCAAATGCCTCGAGAATGAGTTATGAATCATAATAGCAGCTATGAGAGTTTCTAGTCATAACTTAGGGCTCCACCTACACCTCCCTCCCCAAAAGGAGGCGATTGGTTTACTGCTCCAGAGAGACACCCTGTGGATTTGCTAGAAAAGCTAGGTTGAGTTGAGCTGTGACACAGAAGAGAAGAGTCTCCTGTTTTTTTAACATCGAAACTGACAGTGAGAGACAAGAAAAATCCTTTTGGGCTCATAAGACTTGAAACTGCTTAAACCAAGGCTGACTGGCAAGTACTTTAACCCTTTAAACTCCTTTCTGTTATCTCTTTGCTGTGCTATTGTTTTCTGTATATTTATATATATATTGGCTACATCTTTTTCTGTAAATATTTTTTATTGCACCCTTTTGACCTTTCAGTAATACATCTTACTTTCTGAAAGTGTTGAACTGTTTCTAACACCTTTAATGCAAACTACGAATTCCTGCCGCTGAAGAGCGCTACTGTGTGTGTTTAACCCTCTGTATAACCTGCCTGCGGTGACAGTGGTATACCGACGATTATTTCAACCATCAGAGTGTTATTGCTGATATTGCCGAGTTTCCTCTTTCTCTGTACAAAAAGGAGGTGGTGGTAGCGTGAAGGGTTAGTTGCGTAATTAACCTGACCCAGTAGCAATCGCGCTCAGGCTCCCGGTACATTGATTGTGGTCCGTTAGCTGGAAAATCGTTGTGCAGGGTGCAGCTGGGCGTGGCATTGTTACGCACGTGACATCGCGGTTGTAGATTGGCTAGTCCTTTGGTCACGAGTTTGGTGTGAAGGCCTGAGATTTGACGTTGCGATCATCACAACTGCCACTTCCAGTAGTGGATAGACCTGTATGCACTGAAGAGAGAAAATTTTCACTTTATTGTACCGGTTGTAATATATTGTAGATTTGCAGATATATCAACTGTGCAGTGGATGGTCAATTGGTACAAGATAGAGGACCATAAATGGTTGGTGGGGAAATTACGTGATATTAACCTTTCCTTCATCTTGGTGTATATTGCCTTCAGTATTCTTGGCTCTCTTTTGATATTCTTTTGAGGTACCTGAGCCTGATCCTGATCCAGTGATGTGCACAAGAGCAGCAGCTCTCCCAGGACTCTCTCTCCTCACAGGCTGAGACACAGCAGCAGAAGCCATTGGCTCCAACTGCTGTCAATCACAGCCAGTGAGCAGGGAGTGGGGGTGGGACTGATCCGCACTCTATGTACCTCATATGTACCTCATAGACATACAGAGGCAGTGAGCACGCATGAGTACACGCATGAGTACTCAAGCAGCTTGCTCTGGGGGCACTCAGCAAGGGGGAGCAGCCAGAAGCACCAGAGGTGAACCAAGAAGAGGAAGATCATGCTGCTCTGTACAAAACCATTGCACAGAGCAGGTAAGTTTGACATGTTTATTATTTTAAAGAAACAATAAATAAGGATTTGGAACCACTGTAATGGCCCTGTTTTTAATTAGACTGTTTCTGTATTTTTCTGCCTCCTTGCAATGTCCTCCATGAGCTCCTGAACTCTCATTTCCCCCCTCACTTCTGTTTGTTTTGAATGAGCAGTGAACATTAGTTGTGGTCCTATTCACTTTTCTATGTGTACCACACATCCCATAGTCCATACGCCATCTTGGGAGCTAGCAAGAAAGTATGGCTACGTTTTTACATACAGTGGGACCAGGGAGAACGAACATAGACACCCTCTAACAGAAAGTCAAATCGCAGTACCAAAAAAAAGGAATATGGAGATTTGAAGGAGACTGCTTTCAATACGTCCTTTTTAAACTAAATTGATTGTAAACCTAAACATTTTTTTTTCAAATAGCCAACATGTTATACTTATCTACTCTTTGCAATGGTTTTGCACAGAGCAGCCCCAATCCTCCTCTTCTTGGATCCCCCGCTGGTGCTCCTGGCACCTCCCCCTGCTGAGTGCCCACCATAGCGATCCGCTTGCTATAAATGACCTTAATGGTGCACCGCTGATAATTTATTGGTCCCAATGTGTCCTTAATGGGTATTTGAAAAATATTGCTTATAGCATAATATATGCCACTTTTGAAGATTATATTAGCCCTCTCTGAACCCTTGAAAACAATATTTCATATGTTATAAGAACCATCAGTGAAGTTATTCAATTCTTTTTGATGCATGGTGTACTCTATGTAATACTGTATGTATTATTTTAAGGTCCTAATATAATCCATGAACCCTTGTATTTTATTTATTTTGTAACATGATGAGAAAGGTGAGCTTATCCTTTAAAATCACATGGCAATAATGAGTAGAGATATTGGTGTTTTCAGAAGCTAATAATTCTAAATGATACATGTAGGGCTTTGAATACTAAAAGGAGGCTTACACCTCTTTTTCTGCATTCTACATAGTGAAATATCAACAGGTAAGAGAAGGACTCTCCTGGTGGTGGTTGAGAAGGTCAGTGGAGCTGGCAACTTGGTCCAAAAAATTGTTAATCTTTTTATTATTCAGCCTAAAATATCAGTTGTAATTATTTTAGGAATATGGTCACATTAGGCAAAGAACATTTTGAGGGATGTGGAACTTTTCCTGAATAGGTTGAAAATCATGGGTTAAATCATGTTTTAAATTTCACACAAGATGTCTGTCCCACTCTCAGAAAACTTCTCTTTTCTAATCTCCGGTTGCAATGTGCTCATTGAAGAGTGAGATAAAAATGACTGCAGCTAATAGATAACAGCACTACTGCTTGACTGCTTGTATTCATTTGCTTTACAGGTTTCGCTGTTTTTTAGGACCTTAGGCCTTATATTCACTGTCCTGGTCCAGTTATTATTTTTTTTCACAAATGGCCTCTAAAAGTGGTTCGGAACATTTGAAGTCTTGCTCTTATGGATACAAATCTGTGCTCAAGAACAAACACTTCTCATGCTGAGAATTAATAAAGAAATCCTGTGTAATGGACAAAGCTAGATCTAACGGCAATGCACTACTGTGCACTGGTAAGAGATACCGTTTACTCTACAAAGATACTGTTAATCAGTTTGTGATAGTCAGACCATATAATCCCCTGAGCGTTAACCCATGAAAGTCATTTTATGGGCCCTATCTGTTATACAGAGTTGCACAGGGATATGATAAGTGCTGATATGTGCTAAATGAGAATAATCAGTTTATTAAAAGTAAACCAGTCAAGAATTTATTTAATCTCAGTATGGGTTACAAACAAACAACTCAGAGGCTGGATGTAGGCTTTAGGCCTCTCATTTAATTTAATAAAGTGGAGCAAAGTCTACAAAATAAACATTTTCTAGTAGGTAGGTTTTTGATAGAACAGACTTTGTATGTATGTCTATAGTGCAAAAACCTCCTTCACCTTTTTCTTAGAAACCTGTTACACTACCTGTGGTGCCCCTTTTGCTGTGCACTATATAATCTCTCTATTCTCAGCATCTGGGGAAAGCCAAGAATGGACCCAGTTGAGGGGAACTACATCATCAGTGGTCACCAGTGGTCTTCATGGATGAAGTAAGGTGAGGAAGATATGGAAGAGGTCACAGAGAAGATGTCAGCGGTGACCACAGGTTGCACATCTGTCCAAACTGGAGGAGGGCAAACTAAAAAAAAAATACATGTATGTTCCAGTACCTCATTTTAACCCTTTCACCTCATACGGACCTGACTGCAGGGAGTACTGACAGGAAGACTCCTGCCTGTTAGGTGGAAACAGTCAGGTGTCTGCACTGCCACTACTTCCACAGCCCCCGGTACCCAGAGGATCCCAGAGGAGACCCTGCATGTCTCAATAGAGAGAACCTGTCAAAAATCATCACACAAGGGACTTTGTGTCCCTTATGTGATGAAAAATTATTTTTTTTGTATCTTATTGCTAACAAAGTAAAACCAAGGCATATAACATCCCTCCCTCAAAAACATCTTTGAGGCCCCCGCCACATGTATGCATGTATGAATGTAAACTCCTGCGTTGGAGCTCCTACACATGAAAACGTCAATTGTGATGTTATATTTCGCTGCGCACGCAGTCAGAGCAATAATTCTAGCAAAAGACCTCCTCCATAACACTAAAATGATGACCAATAGGGGCTTTTGAAGCGTCGCCTATAGAATATATAAATGTAAAGTTATTAAGCGAGCGCTCTATGAGCAGATAGCAGCTAGAACACTAAAGGAAATCACAATAACCTCAGAAATAGCAATAGGTAAGTAAAGTCCAGTGCTAAAAAAATAAGTCTATAAATAAAACAAAACTAAAATAAAAGTTTGTTCAAAAAAAAAAATTTGTCCACTTGACTGAATTTCGCAAGTGACACCAATGATAATCTCCACAACTGCAGATATCTCTAAAAGCTTGTGACAGGGAACAAATGGCAGAAATGCACATTCACCGACTGCGCATAGGAAATGCGCATATAAATAACTGCCAGATGGATTTAAAACAGCAGGCAGATGGTGGGCTTCCCTCAGGAGAAAAGGTCATCAAGCTTGGGTGAAGTAAAATCTGCTAGGTCCAGAGGTCTCCTTTAAGGATATATTAGTATTCAGCCTGGGTACAGGGCTCCCTCCTCTAGATACTGGATGTTACTGGGAATTGCTCTGTGGGTTTAATAGCTCCTCCAATAAGGAGCCAAAGAAAAAGGGGGTGCCAATAGTGTAGTAACTTCTGGAACTTTATTGGATAAATATGATAAAAAGTAATAGTAGGGTGCAGGTACAATAAAAAAGTGCCAAGGTGTGATGTAAAGCAGAGTACTGCAGCACTGACCCTTAAGCAAGATGGCCGCCGGACCTCCTTGTGGTCTCAGCGGCGATGACGTCACACGCTGTCAGCTCCTACTGAGGCCTTTCGTGCTAAGGCACATCGTCAGAGGGGAGCGCTGTTTACAAATCTGACAGATAGAGGAATTTTCTCCCTGTACTATCTGTCAGAGGGAGGGGTGGCGGAGGGCACAGCTGTGGCTATGGGAACATGTTACATGTTTCACCCTCAAACCTGGTGAACTTATCCTTTAAAGCATGTGGACAGCATGACCGGTGCTCATGCATAGAATTGAGCAGGAAATGTGATGCACAATGGGATTGATTTACTTAAGGATTAAAGATGGTTTCCTTAGGAAAGTGAATGTTCACTGAGCTTTGGAACTAAGCCAAGGCTGCGTTCATTTCAAACAACAAATCATGTACTAAAATGTCTTTTTTTTATCTTTAAATTGCCTCACTCTTGATTGGGTATTAAGAGTGACTGCAGCGTTACCTTATTTACTATGATTGGCTATGCGAAGTGAACATACATTTTGCTAATAAAAAGAATCTACTGCTTTGGTAAATCAGTCTCAATGACTAAACAGTATACATGGTGATTACTAGTAGAAAAAAGAAACACAATGTATTGTTTTCCATATTTATGTAATATTATTATAGTAGATCAGTGATGCAAATAACAGGCAAAACACTAGAATACCTTAATCAGCAAAACAATTTACCTTTGAAAAACTGTAATTGAAATAGGCATATTTTATGTGTTAACTCTAAAATCCATGCTCGATAATAAACAATTTTGTCATGTGATTTTCCCAATCTCAAAGTTAGATCTTTTCCAATTAAAGTTAATTATGTCTCTGAGGTAGTGAACCTTAGAACTGGTAGATGTAATCTTTGAAAATTAATATTAGTTATAACTCAAGTGATACTTTTTTCCTTTTGACATTAGGTAAGATAATTGCATGTTCAAAATATCTATATGCATTCTAAGTAAATAAAAAAAGTGTTTTTCAAGCAATAAATTCTGCAAAATGAGATTTGATTTGAATACAGAGGAGGCAACATTGCAACACTGAATAATGTTTAGTTGTTTGTATTATATGGGGTAAAATAAATGTGTGACTATTATTAAACATGAAATATCATTGGGACTGCCACTTTTCTTCATCAAATCGGAACAAAAACACATTCCTTATGATGAATTTGTGGTAGTAAAAGCATATACAAAGTCATGGCCAAAAATATTGGCACCCCTACAATTCTGTCAGAAAATGCACCACTTTGCCTAGAAAATTGTTGCAATTACAAATGTTTAGGCATTCTCATGTTTATTTCTTTTGTTTGTATTGGTATGATACAAAAAGTAAAATCTGACACATTCCGTGCAAAACCCCAAAAATGAACTGGACAAAATTATTGCCACCTTATTAAATTTGCAAGAAATAATTGCATTCCAAGTTTGTGATGCTCCTGTAATATGTAATTAAACTCCTGTATCAATTAACAAATCTTAATGTTCCTGTGCCCACTGTGCACAACATTGTCAAGATGTTTACAGCCTATGACTCTGTAGCTAATCTCCCTCGATGTGGACGAAAGAGAAAAACTTGACCATAGATTGCAAAGAAGGGCTGTTTGAATGGTGGAAAAAGAACCTCGGTCAACTTCCATACAAATTCAAGATGACCTTTAGGCACAGAGTACAACTGTGTCAGCTCACACTATACGTTGTCCTCTGACTGCAAAGGGATGCCATGGTAGGAGACCCCACTGCTGACACAGAGACAGAGAAACATAAAAAAGCCAGAATGGAGTTTTCTAAAACTTACCTGAGGAATCCAAAATACTTTTTGGGAGAAAGTGCTGTGGACAGACGAAACAAATTTACAACTTTTTAACCACTTTCGGGCTGCCTGCCCGCAATGTATTGCGGATGGGCGGCAGCTACAAGACCAGCGATGTACCCATACATCACTGGTCTTTTGCCAACACAGGGGGGCAACCCTACCCCACCCGACATCTGCTGTGTCCACTGGACACAGTAGAATTAGAATCCAGGTAATCGGGACCTGGTGGTCACGTGATGATCATGAAGACAAAAAGCTTTTATGAATCTATGAATCAATCTGATTCATAAAAGCTTTGCTTCTGTTCCTGGAGAGCTGTGATTCATCCACAGCTCTCACATGACACATGGGGCCAATCACAGCGCCCTGTACCATGTGACCAGCTGGAGCCAATAACAGATCACTAATATATTGATCTGTCATGAACTTAACACATTCATGACAGTTTAAAGCAAGCTTTGCATTGCAGAGCAATGATCTTCATTGCTCCTGCATTGCAAAGTGTAAAAAAAAAAAATCCCTGATCACCCCTCCCCCAAGAGTAGTACAATGTTGCTATGGTAACATTGCAAAACTTTGATGAAAGTATTTTTGAAAATATACTAAAAAAAGAAAAATAATGTTTAAAAAAAATTAATGAGATATTTTTTTTTTTAACTACTTGCCGCCTACACACTGTTGGCATGGCGGCACTGGACAAAGCAACGTAATCTTACTTTGTTTCTATTTCTGGGTGTGCGTCCCCCGCTGCCCCCTACTCCATCCAGAAAGAGAAGAACAAACACGCCACTGAGTAAAAGCACTACATTCTACATGCATACATTAAATTAGCATAGTTAACTCTTTGATTGCGCCTATTAACCCTTTAATCACCTGGTCATCCAGCCAGTGCCATTAGTACAGTGTCAGTATATAGAAGTTTTCACTGATCACTGTATTACTGCCACTAGCGACATCAGATAGCATTAGGGTCAGTTAGCGCCCCTCCCAGCCAGGGTCAGCTGGTGTTAGATTGCTCACACACTTTCACACTCACACCATAGGTCGCTGATCACCACCATTACTGTTATAGTGTTTGTACAGATCAATGTATTGATCATGAACAGAACTATACTAGTGCCTCCTTTGTATAGTGTCCCCAAAAATGCAATGTTAGCAGGATCAGCCCTATTCACTGTCAGCACTAGCATTTAACTGTTTTTCACAGAAGATTTGTACCATTTGATTGTGGGCCAAAGCAAGTTATACGCACAACAATACATCACTTCTCACCCAAATTCAGCTCTTACCAGACAATTTGCATGGGAACCTATCACAGTTTCTGAATTTAAAACTTTTTTGGGCCTAACCCTCAACATGTGCATTACAAAAAAGTTTACAGACCCGATTGAACATACAGTATGTCAATGTTCTCTGCTGTTACATATATGGCCAACATGGACCAGGAAAGTACTGGTACGTCTCCGGACTTTAAATAGTTATACTGGGATGATGCCTGCAGCTACAGGCATCATCCTGGTATCATTTTTTTCAGCTGGCAGTCGGCTTTCATGTAAAAACAATCCTAGCTGCTAATTAGCCGCTGAATTGCTTTTACAAGCAGCAGGGACTCCTCCATCCCTCCCGCCGCCTTTCAAGGTTTTCATCTATTCCGTTTTACCAGATATAATCAGCGCTATTTTAAAATTGGGAAAGCATCTGATCACACCTATCTTGCTGTGATCAGATGCTTTAACCTCCCTAGCAGTCTGATTATGTCCAGATTTCTGTGCTCAAAGCGGTACATTTTTTTGCATGGAAATATGTATTTTTTTTATTGTAGGCCTGTAATTTTTAGGAATAACTCACTGAAATCTGTCCGAACAAGAGTCTAGTAAACATCCCGGGTAGGATAAAACTTGAAACACGAAATCATAAATTATAATTTAATAAATAATCATAGGAAATAATAATATAATAATAATACATTTAATTCAATAATATAATCAAACCAAAAATACTGAAATTTGAAATATAGCGCCAAGTTTGCACATCACTGAGCAAAGTCGAAAAATCATTTTCAGTGTCTGATGACGAATTTCCACACGAATCATTATCATTCAATTCTGCAAGTGGTTCTGATTTACTATCGCTCTTCTCTAGCTGGTCTAAAACCGCTTTTGACCTAAAGGGACGCTTTTTGGATGAAATGGACGTTTCTCAGTTTCCAGGCAGAAAGAACAGTAAAAATGCAGGCAGGGCACAGGACAAAGCACTCGGGACAAAATGTATGTGAAATGGCTTGATACAGTAATGTTTTACTATGTGATTTTAGTGAATGTCACTTTTTGTCATTTTCCAAATTTCCCGCCGTTCTGTCCTCTGTACGTCCCGACTAGAGATGAGCGAATTATTCAAAAATTCGATTCGGCTGATTTGCCGAATTTGCGGGAGAAATTCGATTCGATGCAAATTTATTCGCCGCGAATTTACCTTATTTAAAGGGTTTCTAGGCTTCAGAGAGCCTTTATATTAGTGCAGAACACTGTACCTTTAATTTAAATGCCCTTGGAGTCTGCTGGGGAAGAGAAATAATACTGTCAGTCAGTATGACATGCAGATGAGTGCCGTCGATCTTAGAATCACCGCACACTTCACTCATTTGGGCAGTCACGGGGCACGACGAAGAAGAAGAAGAAGAAGAATGAAAAGAAGAATGAAAAGAAGAAGAAGAAGAATGAAAAGAAGAAGAAGAAGAATGAAAAGAAGAATGAAAAGAAGAAGAAGAAGAATGAAAAGATGAATGAAAATAAGAAGAAGAAGAATGAAAAGAAGAAGAAGAAGAATGAAAAGAAGAATGAAAAGAAGAAGAAGAAGAATGAAAAGAAGAAGAAGAATGAAAAGAAGAAGAAGAAGAATGAAAAGAAGAATGAGAAAAAGAATGAAAAGAAGAATGAAAAGAAGAATGAGAAGAATGAAAAGAAGAATGAAAAGAAGAAGAATGAAAAGAAGAATGAAAAGAAGAAGAAGAAGAATGAAAAGAAGAAGAAGAAGAATGAAAAGAAGAATGAAAAGAAGAAGAAGAAGAATGAAAAGAAGTAGAAGAAGAATGAAAAGAAGAATGAAAAGAAGAAGAAGAATGAAAAGAAGAAGAAGAAGAATGAAAAGAAGAATGAAAAGAAGAAGAAGAAGAATGAAAAGAAGAATGAAAAGAAGAAGAAGAATGAAAAGAAGAATGAGAAGAATGAAAAGAAGAATGAAAAGAAGAAGAATGAAAAGAAGAATGAAAAGAAGAAGAAGAATGAAAAGAAGAAGAAGAAGAATGAAAAGAAGAATGAAAAGAAGAAGAATGAAAAGAAGAAGAATGAAAAGAAGAAGAAGAAGAAGAATGAAAAGAAGAATGAAAAGAAGAAGAAGAAGAATGAAAAGAAGAAGAAGAAGAATGAAAAGAAGAATGAAAAGAAGAAGAAGAATGAAAAGAAGAAGAAGAAGAAGAATGAAAATAAGAATGAAAAGAAGAAGAAGAAGAATGAAAAGAACAAGGAGAATGAAAAGAAGAAGAAGAATGAAAAGAAGAATGAGAAGAAGAATGAAAAGAAGAATTAAAAGAAGAATGAGAAGAATGAAAAGAAGAATGAAAAGAAGAATTAAAAGAAGAATGAGAAGAATGAAAAGAAGAATGAAAAGAAGAAGAAGAAGAATGAAAAGAAGAAGAAGAAGAATGAAAAGAAGAATGAAAAGAAGAAGAAGAAGAATGAAAAGAAGAAGAAGAAGAATGAAAAGAAGAATGAAAAGAAGAAGAAGAAGAATGAAAAGAAGAAGAAGAAGAAGAATGAAAAGAAGCAGAAGAAGAATGAAAAGAAGAAGAAGAATGAAAAGAAGAAGAAGAAGAATGAAAAGAAGAATGAAAAGAAGAAGAAGAAGAAGAAGAATGAAAAGAAGAAGAAGAATGAAAAGAAGAAGAATTCCAGTACAGCAAAAAGTGTATCTGCAGAGAGCTCCGCTATTTCTGACAGTTCTCTGACAGTTCTGACAGTTCATTTACAGCGGTTGAAACATTGTATCTATTTATTTCCGAATAAAAACATCTGTATCCTAAATGGAAACAAATAGATACAATGTTTCAACCGCTGTAAATGAACTGTCAGAACTGTCAGAGAACTGTCAGAAATAGCGGAGCTCTCTGCAGTGACACTTTTGCCGGCTGATCGGGGAAAATTCGATTCGTGCATCCGAAGTTTGCTAAAATTCGGATTCGATGCGAATCTAATTTTTCCTAATATTCGAAACGAATTCCACTTCGCCAAGTTCGATTCGCTCATCTCTAGTCCCGACGTCACAGGGGATGGAACCCAGATGACAGATGTCGGCATCCACCGGATTACATTGCCGGGGACACTGCAGGAGGGACATCGCGGGAGCGCAGGACAAGGTAAGTGATTGAGGGATCCCGGAGCAGCACCGCATGGTATTCCCGAGTATAGCTCGGGGTTACCGCTTGTGGTACTGAAACTTTACCCTGAGCTACACTCGGGAATACTGCCAGGGAGGTTAAGGGCATAGGAGAGATCTAGAGTCTGATAGACCACAGATTTCTCAGAAAAGAATACCTGTCACTGCCTATTGCTATCACTGGGGATATGCATGTTCTCTGTGACAACAATGAAAGTGATCGAAAAAAAAATGAAAGGTTCAGTGTAAAAATAATTTTAAAAAGTGAAATAAGTGATTAAAAAAAAAATTCACCCCCATTCCCATGCTCGTGTGTAAAAGGTAAACGTAAGCAGCAATCCCATGCTGGTATGTAAATAGAGATTGCACCATGCATGTGAGGTATCACCACGAACGTCAGATCAAGGGCAGTAATTCTAGCACTAGACCTCCTGTGTATATCTAAAGTTCTGACCTGTAAAGTCTTTTAAAATGTCACCCATAGATATTACAAATTTACGTAATTTGTCGTCATTGCATGGGCATGCGCAATTTTAAAGCATGTCATGTTTGGTATCCATTTACTTGACGTAACATCATATTTTATACTTTATCGAACAATAGTGCAATATATTGTGTTTTTGTGCATTACAATTCACCCACCGTTTTATTCTCTAGGGCCTTTGCTTTAACCACCTCAATACATGACACTTTCACCCCCTTCCTGCCCAGGCCAATTTTCAGCTTTCAGGGCTCTCACAATTTGAATGACAATTACTCAGCCATGCAACACTGTACCCTTATGAAATTTTTATAATTTTTTTCACACAAATAGAGCTTTCTTTTGGTGGCATTTAATCACCACTGGATTTTTATTGTTTGTGCTAAAAATGAAAAAATACCAGATAGTTTGAAAAAAAAAGTTTTTCTTGTTTTCTGCTATAAAATTTTGCAAATAAATAACTTTTCTTCATAAATTTTTACCATCATTTATACAGCTAAATTGCTTTGGCAAAAATAACCCAAATCAGTGTATATTATTTGGTCTGTGTGAAAGTTATAGCATCTACAAGCTATGGTACAATCATTGAAAATTGTTCACACCTGATCACAACTGATATACTGATGGTCTATCTCATTTCTTGAGACACTAACAAGACAAGATAGTACAAATACCCCTCCCCCCAAATGACCCCTTTTTGGAAAGTAGACATTACAAGGTATTTAGTGAGAGGTATGGTGAGTTTTTTGAAATTATAATTTTTTCCTACAATTCTTTGGAAAATAAAGTAAATAAAATGTGTTTTTTTTCACAAAAACGTCATATTAACAAGCTATTTCTCACGCACGGCATAGGCATACTTGCAACTACACCCCAAAACAAATTCTGATATTTCTCCCGAGTACTGGGATACCACATGTGTGAGACTTTTTCTCATTCAGGCACCTTCAGGCATAATCCACTTTAAGACCAGGCCTTCTTCTGACACTTTTTTTTAACCAAAAAATTACTAAGAACCCCCAAACATTATATATTTTTTAGCAGAGGACTTATAGAATAAAATTGTGGGTTTTGAAATTTTTTATCTTACACGTTATTTGCGCAGAGGTTTTTCGAATGCAATTTTATTTGAAAAAATACACTTTAAGGAACTTTAATGCACATAAACCCAATGTAATACCCACTTTTTTTGTAATATAATATAGTGTTACACTGAGTAAATAGATACCAAACATGTCACGCTTTAAAATTGCGCACACTTGTGGAATGGTGCCAATTTACGGTATTTAAAAGTATTCATATTCGATGCTCTATTAGCTTTTTACAGGTTATCAGTTCAGAGGGGGTCTGGTACTAGAATTATTGTTCTCGCTCTGACGTTCGCGGCGATACCTCACATGTGTGGTGGGATAGCTGTTTACGTATGTGTATGAGACCAATGCGTGCATTCACTTTTGCACGTGAACAAGGGGGGACGGTGCTTTAAATTTTTTTTTATTATTATTTATTTGTTTTGTGCACTGGTACAATGTGACAGATATTTTTGTACACTGCATACTGACAGATGCTATTGTACACTGTGACAGATGTTGACAGATGTTTGTGGGACACATTGACAGATGCTGACATGTGGACAGGGACAACTGGTGCTTGGTGCATTGGTGTGGGATGGCTGCAGATCTGTGTAACTGATCAATAAAATAATCAGCTACACAAATCAGCTGTCAGTTTGCAGCATCCTCCACTCCCCCCCCCCCTCACTGAGCTCTCACAGTGCTCAGTGGAGGGAAACAGCTACAGAGACACGTGTCATTCAGAGATGGCTGAGATTAGACGCAGCCATCACGTGATCAGGAGGGCCAATCAGAGAGCCCATTTCCCAATCTGTGATGTGCTGTGTCCGAGGGACATAGCCATCACAGAGTCACGCTGCTGCACGGCCTCGGGGCCATGCACAGGCACGTGCCCTGAGGGATGTACAGGAACATCAACTCAGAATGGGGAATCTCCCACCTGGCCATTTATGTACATTGGCCTGGTGGGAGGTGGTTAAAAAATACATATAATGAATGGGGGTTCAAAGTAAGTTTCTAGCAAAAAAATGTTGGCCCTGAAATGCCAGGATAGTAGAAGGCCCCCCACCCCAAATGACTCCTTTTTGGAAAGTAGACTCTCCAAGGTATTTGCTAAGAGACATGATGAATATTTTTCAGATCTCATTTGTTGCCACAAGTTTTTGGAAAATGAAGAGAGAAAATGAAAATGTATTTTTACTTTTCTTTTACTTTTCTGTGACAAAAATGATATCTGAAAAATACTCACCATGCCTTATAAAATTCCTTGGGGTGTCTACTTTCCAGAAAGGGGTCATTTGGGGGGGGGGGGTGTTTGTACGATCCTGGAATTTTAGGGCCACCAAAACTGTGAGGTAGTGAGGAAGTGATATAAGGAAATATGCTCTTTGAAAGCCTGGAGGTGGTCATTATATTTTGGGGGCATGTATGTGACTAGGCTACCAACAAGTCTTTCGCATATGGTATCCCCATACTCGGGAGAAGTAGCAGAATGTGTTTTGGGGTGTTATTCCACATATACCCATGACATGCTTGAGCTACATATCATTTAACTGACAACTTTGTGTTAAAAAAAATGTCTTCATTTCCCAAATATTTGAGGTAAAAAATAAAATGTTCCATGGACTCAAAATGCCTCTTATAAATTCCTTGGGGGAGTCTACTTTCCAAAATAGGGTTATTTGGTGTTTTTTGTGCTGTCCTGGTATTTTAGCACCTCAAGAAATGTGATCAGTCAGAAAGCCATGTGATCAGTCAGAAAGAAAAAGCTCTGTAAATTCTACTATATATCATAGTTTGTAAACGCTGTAACTTTCACACAAACCAATTAATATACATGTATTGGGATTTTTTTTTAATAAAGACATGTAGCAGAATACATTTGGCCTAAATTTATGACTAACTTTGAGTTTGCTACATATTTTTTTATAACCAAACGTAAAATAAATAGTTTTTTTTTTTAAATTTTCAGTCTTTTTTATTGTTTATATCATAGAAAATAAAGAAACCCATTAGTAATCAAATACCTCCAAAAGTAAGCTCTATTTGTGTGAAAAGAAGGACATAACTTTTGTGTGGGTAAAGCATTGCATGACCGCGCAAATACCAGTTTAATTATTACAGTGCTGAATAGCAAAAAATGGCCTGTTAATTAAGGGGGTAAATATTCCGGAGGGCAAGTGGTTAATAAAGTTCATTCTACTGTTTTCAGAAAAAGAAATTAGGCTTTTTTAAAAAAAGAAAAGAATACATTCCATACAGTCAAACATGGTGGAGGTTCACTGATGTTTTGGGGTTTCTTTGCTGTTTCAGCCATTGGGTGTCTTGACCGTGTGCATGGCATTATGAAATCTGAAGACTACCAAAGAATTCTGGGGTGCAATGTAGGGCCCGGTGTCAGAAAGCTGGGTGTCCATCCGAGGTCATGGGTCTTACAGCAAGACAATGACCCAAATCACATACCAAAAAGCACCCAGAAATGGTTTCAGACAAAGCACTGGAAAGTACTGAACTGGCCAGCAGTGAGTCCTGATTTTTTAATCCCATAGAGCACCTGTGGAGAGGTCTCAAAACAGAATTTGGGAAAAGGAACCCTTCCAATCTGAGAGACCTGGAGCAGTTGGCAAAAGAAGAGTAGTCCAAAATTCCAGTAGAGAGGTGTAAGAAACTCACTGATGGATACAGGAAGCGACTGATTATGTTTTCCAAGGGGTGTGCTACCAAATATTAAATTGACGGTGGCAATCATTTTGTCCAGTCCATTTTTGGGGTTTTGCGTGGAATGTGTAACGTTGGATTTTTGTTTCTCCACTTTTTTGTGTCATACCAATACAAACAAAAGAAAAAAACATGAGAATGCCTAAACATTTTTAATTGCAACATTTTTGACCATGAATGTAACATGGCTTACATTAACTCTCAATGATCTTTAAACACAACTCCAGGTTGAGAAGCAGCCCCAACCAGGGGCGGACTGACAACTCATGGGGCCCCCGGGCAATAGGGGATCATGGGGCCCCTGTGTCCTTGCCCAAACTCAAAAAAGCCTATGAAAAAGGTACCAGGGGCATCTCATGGGGCCCCCTACTGACCCCTGGCCCTCGGGCAGTGCCCGAGTTTCCAAATGGTCAGTCTGCCCCTGGCCCCAACATTAATTATTTTTTCTTTTACAAAAAAATTATTAATTATTTTTTTGGAGTTGTCAGCACAGAGCATAATGTACCAATACATACAAATATAACAGAGACAAGAAAGAACATACTGCAGCCATTGAAAGCAACAGGCAACAATGCGTAAAAATAATGGGCCACTAGTCAATGAACAGCAGATAGAACAATACGTGGTGACTGCACTCATTGTCATTAGACGAGGTTGGGGCCCCAATCAACGGGGTCTGCTCCTCGCCAGCCAAAGTTTTGAACAGACACGATAAAGAATAGAAGAAGGAATAGTAAGAAAAGAGAAAGAAAAGGAGTGAGAGGGAAGAGGGGAAAAGGATGGAAATAAAAAAATGGGGGAAGGGGGTAGGAAGGGAAGAGGAGGTTCCTCAGGGTCCAGATGGAGGTGTCAGAATAGAGACACAGAGAGAGTCTTATTAAACTGAGAGTAGAGCATGGTCCAGATTCAGATCAGAGTTGTATGCTGTGCACGGGTCCCAGACTCTCAAGAACTTGGCATGAATGTTATTAAGTATGGAAGTAAGCTTCTCATGTACTATGGTCCCCATTCTCTCTATACCAGATTAACTATTCTCCCCTGTTTAGGGATCTTCTTGCATCTTGGAAGTTGTTGCCGATTTTTTTGTTTGGAAATGCATGCTGTGCATATTGAAAGGATCTAGATAACCTCCATTTTGTTGAGGTACACCATTTTAAGTATTAAGTTAGCTTTTTGCAGATATATTAGAAGTTTAATTAAACTGTTTCAGCTTGCTATGTATAAACAAAGATAAGATGGCCCTGAAGCTTTCTTTGTCCGGCTAATTCTCAGAAAGCTATCAAAAACAGTTTATACCAAGAAATGTATATGTCATTTTTCCAGTAGTTAGCTCATGATGGAAACTTACAAGTTACAGTTTTGAAACTCGCCCCCCACCCCCTTATTTTTTCTGTATCCTATATAATCTTAGTAATGTCTAATAAACTTTGAACATCTTTGAACATAAGCTGCCTGCTGGTATTCCGTGTTCATATGGTGTCCCCAGAATTCTGCTGATAAACCAGTAATCTCTCCACAGATCGGGGGTCTCTGAGGGGATAAAGAAAATGGATCATTTCACATATGACTTATCTCCCAAACCTCAGGGTCCTGCCTGTAGCAGTACTGAACCATATTTTGTACATTGGGCAATGCAAACTGTTGTGCTTCATTTGGCACTACCATCATCCGACACTGTCAGCATCCGTGTTTTATCATTGCAGGCTGGCTGGCAAGTTGGCGGTACCCAATATTAAACTTTACTATATCGCTGTACAACTTTCCCCACTGGCCGCCCTCCACGTTATTTATTTTTTAACATGGAATTACCGGATTTTCTTCCTCTCCTCCTTGTGGCAGCAGTGAGTGGTCCTCTATGCTGCAAGGAAAGACACTCAAGCTGTAAAAGGAGCACTGTTCTCTCTGTTCTCTCTAGGCCAGTGCAATCAACTGACTCCCATTGGACCCTAGGACAGAAATTGGGATAAACTATGCTTGGCATTATTCAACCCAGAGGAGGAAAAAATGGTGCTCCAGGGAGGTGTTTATTGCAGTAAAAGCTGCAGTTTCTTTGAAAGATTTATTCAGTGGCCATTAAGGATGCCGGCATCAGTCTTCTGGGTTCCGTTCCCTGCAATGTCAGGATGTAAGGGGATGGAACGGCGGGAAATTTAAAAATGTGAAAAAGTGACAATTACTAATAACACTAAAATCACATAGTAAAACATTACTGTATCAAACCATTTCACATACATTTTGTCCCTAGTGCTTTGTCCCTAGTCCTGTGCCCTGCCTGCATTTTTACTGTTCTTTCTGCCTGGAAACTGAGAAAAGTCCATGGCGTCCAAAAAGTGTCCCTTTAGGTCAAAAGCGGTTTTAGACCAGCTAGAGAACAGCTATAGTAAATCAGAACCACTTGCAGAATTGAGTGATAATGATTCGTGGGGAAATTCATCATCAGACACTGAAAACGATTTTGCGACTTTGCTCAGTGATGTGTGAACTTGGCGCTATATTTAAAATTTCAGTGTTTTTGGTTTTATTATATTATTGAAATAAATTTATTATTATTATATTATTATTTTTTATGATTATTAATTAAATTATAATTTATGATTTCGTATTTCAAATTTTAACATACCCGGGATGTTTACTAGACTCTTGTTCAGACATATTTCAGTGAGTTATTCCTAAAAATTACAAGCCTACAATAAAAAAATACATATTTCCATGCAAAAAAATGTACCAATTTGATCACAGAAATACTGACATAATCAGACCGCTAGGGAGGTTAAAGGAACATAAATGATCTTATTTTCTGAAATATATTTTGCTGTCAGGTATACCGAGCTTAATTATTTTTTGGCAGTATTCACCTGTTTTTTTTTCTTTCCACCCTTGGTGGAGTATAGTTATATATAACCCCCACGCTTACATTTTAGGTAAAAGTAATGGGTAGAGAGACATTCCATGGTGGTTTCTCTATATTTTGTAAGAGTTTTTGGTCCATGCTTCTCAGTTCCCTCTGATCTGTTTTCCCCTGTGCCTCCCCACAGCCTAGGTTAGTGCTGATGGCTCCGTTGGGGTTCACCCTTTGAGTGCTTTTATGTCAAGTATGTACCTATTGTTATTATTTTTTGTTATTTCTTCTGTGGCCAGCCTTTCTAATATTTGCGCACAATAAATGTTGTTTTATTAGAAAATGGAAAGTGGATAAAGATGTATTGATTGTATTTCAATTGTGAAATATTTTGATAATGTAATGGTTTTTCAATATTGTTAACTGTGTTTATCCTTATAGATGTAATTTGCTTTCAAGCCACCTTGTAGCATGCAGTAAAGCAGCAAAACTGCTGCTTGAAGCTGTTAACATTTTTACTATATTACACACATAGAGGATGAGTGTTCTTAGATGTCATTTTAACAAATAACTGTAATACTTTGTTATTTTTAATCATCAGATGTAAACCAATGTTAATTTCGTTGACAAAAATATTTTTGTCAGCGGCATGATTTCAGTGATGAAAACTAAATGAAAATCAATTAAAATTTTCGGCAACTGAATGACAACAGAACAAAAATGTGAGGATGAGATGTGTACCCACGTGAACTTCCACTTTGAACTGCTTTTACTGTGAACAGTAAACTGATTCTTATTATAGAAAGAAGCATTACCCTCAAGTATTGGTTTGGTTATGCTGTGCCTGTGCCTGTGCTTGTAGCTGCAGACATTTTTTGTTGTGCTCAGTTACTTGAACTGTTAAAGTTCATGTAATATGTGTAATGGCATTACAGGCAATAGAGTTCATATTTTTCTATATTTTACAGTTGCACTTCTGTCAAAAAAGCAATATTTTTGTACTGAAACTTGGTTTTACCCACAAAGATGTTATATATCACGACGGCTAAATCTGTGTCTGTAGTGCATGTTCAAACCTTAATACCATGAATAACGTTATTAGATTTTTACTCCGGGAGTATTTAATAAGTTTGGAAATTCTTAAAAAACGCATTACAATTTAACTAAACCCATTAAATTAACTAAAAACTAAATTGAAATTTGATGTCAAAATTAACACTGATGTAAACTGCTCATTCCTCAATTTGGGGTAGTTAATTTATAATCCCATTTCTATATATTTTCTATTTGTTTTGGTCAGGACTACTGTTGTTTGCTGCACTGGTCTTGTGTGGCAATCAGGAACACCGATTCTAGCTACACTGGTCTGGCTACACTGTAGCTGGTGTGGTGGTGATTGGAGAACTGTGACTGGCTGCACCGTTAGGACTCACATGTGAAGTTGGGGGTGGTAAAACCTTGTGGTTGAACCACTGGCTGGCTAAATGAAAAAACTGATCCATGTGTGCTCAGGTTAAGGGTCTGTTATGATTTGTGGAGGATCTTTGGAGGGGGTCTGTTTTTTTTTTTTAAAGGCGGCAATAAAATGTCATTTGTCAGCAATTTAAACCATGTAATTTTTTTAAAAATGTCACTTTTGCTGTAGCACATCCTACAGGAAGAATTTTATTATTTAAAATAATTGTGTAGAGTCCCCCCAAAATTAGCCTATAAGTGTGTTATGGATTTTAAGGAGGTACCTCGTGCAAAAAAAACAATTGAGGTCATTTGGGTCTGGTATGGATTTTAAAGGGAACTCCATACAAAAAAATGTGTGAGGTCCCCCTGAGAATGCAGCCTGGCTGGTCAGAAAGGTGGTGGGGGGAAAAGAGCTGGCAAGGACAATGGACCTACAACTCTGGCTGGTGGTAATGGGGGTCTGCAGCCAGGGGGCTTAACAGAATCTAGAAGCCCTCTTTAATAACGAGGGCCACCCCAGATACTGGCCCTTCCCCCCAGCATACTGATTCACAAAAAAACCCACCTAGAAATAAAGACACCCAATTGTTTGACAAGTCTCAAAATTATTGTGGTCAAGTGGCCTTGTGTCTTTCAGAAGTCTGTATTGTACAGTACAAATGGATATTGCACTGCACCAACCTGGTTTCACTGGAAAGAAAAGGCCAGGAACTGTATGCGGACCATAAGTGTAGGGCCTGCATGACTGAGTTGTCTGGGGAGGCTGCAGTTAGGTAGTTTAATTGGTTAGTTTTATAGCTTACCTTAATTGTGTAAAAAAAATGTAGGCAGGGTGTGGCTGGGAGTGGTAGCAGTGGTCTGGTAGAAGAGAGGAGTTTCTAGTGGGTCAGTGAGAGCCTGGTCAGCGGAGAAAACACTTGTCTGCCCTCCCTCCCATTATATTTTTATTTTTCTGAGGTCGTTAAGGGTCCTTTTCTGGTGTTGTATTCCCTGAGGACCTCAAGGGGTGAAGTGGGCTACGGGTTGGTTATCAGCAGGTGGTTAGGGCTTTGTTTTGTCATAGCAGTAGGCAGGGGTCTCAGGTTCTTGTTGGCCGGCATGGTCAAAACAGTATGTGGAGTGTAATGGGTAGGGCCCATCTCAGTATGGGTGTACCTTCCCCAGGGACATCAGTAGGGGCTATCAGTCATCGGGCTGCATTGGGTGTTAACATGGTTAACAATTTGTTCCTGAGTAGGTGTAACTGCGGCTAGGGGCCAGAGTAAGAACGTGGTGGGTGATACAGTCGATGCGATAGTAAAACGGACCTTCATTTCCCTGAGACAAAAAGGAGATGGTCAGTTAGGTACTTTATAGGTCAAAGGTTTATTTTGTAAAGTTTTTTGTTTACGAATTTGGTATTAAAAGTGATTCTGTTATTTTATGGTTGTTAATAAAAGGGCTGCTATGGCCATGTAAATCCAAGATATGTGGTTGCATCATTCTTTAAAGAAGCTGGATGGTACATGGGTTATGGTTGTAATGGGTCATGCCAGCCGCATCATCAGCAATACTTCAGTCAAGCAGGTACTGTACAGTTAATCTACCTGTAATAGATTGTTTTCTGCTGAGTTGTGAATTTCAAAGCAACTTTAAGTTAAATAGCAAGAAGTAATACAACAAACCAAATTACATTAGTCAGAAACCTTCATTGCTCAATATTTTGTATAATGAGTTTCCACTTATCTAGAAATGAATGTAATTTTAACAAAAAAGCAACTGACCTCTTGGTTTTTGCAAGGTGAGTGACAATTGTAAACTTTAATATGATAATCTAAAATAATCTCTTCTTTCTGGCCTCACTGCATTTGATTAGTTTCATTCAAAGAAGGAAGGATTTTAAAAAAAAATTCTCCAGTCTACCATTATATAATGCTTATGCAACAAATGTATTATTAGTGCTAAATCAGGATGCTAAGGTCTTGTAACAGTAAATGAGAAAATCATTTTTTCCCCTGCCGTTAGGATCTATTTACAACACACACACAGTTGAATAAGTCAGGAGAATGACATCCTCCTTCCTTCTTGCTAGCGTATATGTACCTAAAGGCCTCAGGCACACTGGAAATTTTTACAGCTGCTCTTAGGGATGTCAGGCATTGTTATTTACTGCCTCTAAACATCCCTGCATGTTATCCTATGTGTTCACACACACATAGGATTTTAGCAGCGTTTTATGGCAGGAGAGTTGAGTTGCAGAAAAACAAACACTGCCAGGGCATCCTGGAGCAGCGGAGTTTTGTCTGAAAAAATGCCTGTAGCTCTTAAATGCACCTAAATGCGTGTTAAACCTAGGTGCATTTAGCACTTGAGTGTTAATTTATTTCAATGGCCAGAATAAATTTATTTATTCTGGCCAATGAAATTAATTAATGCCCAAACACTTGATGATGGTAAATTCATGTAAATGTTGCTGGCTTCTAGGGGAGTTAAAAATTATTGTCAGTGTGCTTGAGGCCAAAAAGTTTTGATTAGCCAACCAACAGTCAAACAGTAAATAGGTAGCTCTGGGCTTTCTATTTACAGCAAAGAACTACAGAAATTAGCAGTTGGCAGATTCTAGAGCAGCACCTGGTGTCTGCATATGGTACATATGGACTATTGATATATGATAGCAATATCTCATATTTACTTCATTAAGCTATGAATGAAAACAATGGATTTTTAAATGTTATCATTATAATTAAACGTTAGGCCATTGTCAAAGGCTGGGAGAGCCTCTAATATGCAAAATATTTAATCTAATTATTATATATTTTATTATTTCATATGTTTTATTTATAGACAGATGTAGAAATTGTAACCTCTCTTCACTGCATTTTTTAATGTTTGTGCTATGAGTGCTTCTACTTTGCTAACTTTCAGGTGCATTTATGATCTGACTCCATTGGTGGCATCTCAACTATAGCACACTGTGCATCTGGTTAAAAGTGTAGATAGCATAACTGTAATATTAGGCTATAGCTATTGGGAGCACCAGTTTAATGATTATTAGGAACCTTAATTCTGAATTTTTCTAGTCTTCCAATTGAGGCCTCCACCAAGATGTGATCTTGTATCATACACAGTTACATTGTCCGTCAAATGCATTAGAAATATTTGGGTTAAACTTTGATGTTCCTGATTGCCCAGCATTCTTCTTCCTGCACCACTCATCGATACCTCTCAAAACATATAAGAAATCCATACTCTGCCACCTATTAAAATGCAGCAAAGGCCCGCATCCCTTTGAAATGGAAGGATCCTATGCAACTTTGATGACTATCCTTGGCCACAGCCCACTAGCTCATTGGTCACTACTTGTTTGCTGTTAACGCTGTTAATTTATAAGCTTTCTTGCCATCCTTTTATATATTGTGTTTATGTACTCCTCTTCTCTCCGTGTTAATACTTCAGTGCATTTGTTATGTCCCTCATCAGAAGAATTGTACACCTTATTTTTTTGTGTCAATGAGCTTGCTTTTGACTGTTTCTTTGTTGTTGTGTTGTCTATAATAAACTTCATTGTAAAAGAAATGGAAGGATCCTGACCTCCCTACCATAGCCCTCTGATTTAGCAAAATAGATGATATAAACCACATGGAGACTTGGTGCTCTCTGCCCAAAATAAATATGAGACCTACAAAAACACCAGGTTCCACTGGAATTATCATACCTTCTCTGACAAAGGGAAGGCCCTGCTAGCTGAGGACCTTGTTACCTGGCAGGGGACTCCACACTCAACCAATCTGGTGCCCTCCGAGTGTGATGTGCTTCTTTGCTGTACCACTTCCTGCCTCCCCCACCCCAACATTTTCTTTTCCTTTTCCATTTCCTGTCTTCCGCCTTTATTTCCCATTACCACTACTATAACCTCCTCTTCATAACAATTAAAAACAAACACTCAGGACTTGTACAGTGTTGGATCTGTTATGGATCTTGCTTATCTCACCGATGAATAAGGACGTTTCTCCTCTCACCTACGGCATGTTGTGACCCTTACATCTGTTGTGAAATTGAGGTTTTCAATTTTTCATATCCCATACTGTGCCTTATCTTTGTAAATGTGACCTTCTCTACTTGTATGCTCATGCTCTTATAAATAAAGAATTAAAAAAAAAATATTTGCCTTGTGTGATGCGTAGCATACTTCCATAGGTACACTTAAAAATATTGCTGTTATTAATATTGTCATTAGAAACATCAACAGCAATTATCTCAATGTTACTAGCAGAGTAAGAGTGGCCCTACATGGCCCAATAATTACAGACTTTTGACTTTGAACAGCACTTGTGATTATTGGGTTATTCTTAAACTCTTAGAAGGTGCTAGCAAAATCCTCTGGCCAGTTGAAGTCTTTGATATTGCTGAAGCACTTAGGAGTTGGAGCACTTGGTGGTTATTACAGTGTGCAATTCCATGCATGTCCTTAGTGTCATCATTGCTGGGGGTCTGTGATAAACTCTACAGCACTTCAAGTGCTAAGTGTAAATGCCTATTTAATAAAATTGCATTATATTGCTAAAATTAATTACATTTTGTGTTACATGGGAAAACTACAATCATTCTCCTAATAGCAATGAAACTCTTCTTACTGAGTTTTCATGTGTAAATTACTATACTATACTATGGAAGCTATTGCTGATTTTATTTATTTGTCCTTTTACAATTCACTGCACAGGGAGTATTTGAGAGAAAAACGTGTGTGAAGGAATCATTTGCATTACAGTGATACACTGCACACCATAACTGCTAAGTATGTTAATAGATGTCTTGCTGGTGCAATAAACAGTATACTAATAACACAGTTTCAATTCATATTTCATCCAGTTAAAATGTAAACTGTTTGCAGATGATTTTAATGATCTAATGAGCTATTGTAAGCTAATTACAGTAGGGTTTTCAGTTTCTTTTACAGCATTTTAACAACTATAACTGCCAAATCCACTCTGGTCTAATAGAAAGCGTCAGTGAATTCCCTTTTAAATATTATGAGATCTCGCTGTGATTTTATTAACAAGCAAACGCAAGGGCTGAGAACCAAGAATAAATGGGCCTTTATTAACTTCATGGTTGTTTTACCCTGGAAAGACGCCTTTAAAAAGATTTTATATTTGAATAACAGCTCGTGACTGGAATCTGTCTTGTTAAACTGCAATGGAACGCTGACTAATCTTTATAGAAGTGATATACCCAGATAAATTGGTTCAGAAGAAATACAACAGAACCCTGCTCATAAAATTGAGCCAAATGACATAATGTAAAGATATGATTGAATCCAGATTTCATGTAAAATCTATTCCGTATCTTGTACACGCACTGTAGGCGCCAACAGAGTCAATATGTTTGACTTCTTTTGATACCAGTGCATCAATATTAACATAATGGTATTGGAAACAAACCATTTTCCTTGTGTTATCTCCATATCAGATAACAGTGCTGCTCTGAATAGTAAAATATTACTTAATGCAAGAAAACACTGACATTGTGAAGCATTCAGTGTTCACCATCTATTTTGTAGATATTACAAGTTTAAAGAGAACCTATCATTGCCAATCTAATTGAAATTAATAAAACAATAATATGTTTGCATGATGTATCAGCCATAATGTAATGCATTCCCTTTGTTGAAGTCTCATAAGGAAATCTTAAACCAAACTTCTGTACTTCTCCATGTTTTCCTACATTTTACTTTAGAAATCTTAAGATTGCAAACAGTTCAACCAATTGTAAATATCAAATGGCTGTACAAATGGAGGAACAGATGTTTGGAGCTGCAAATCCCACGTACACCACCTTTTGCAAGTTGCTAATCAGTAAGTATTATGATTGCCCTATTCACATTTTGATGTGTTCAGTTTAGAATCTAAAAGATAGACTGGAAATTTCCTAAAGACTGTAGTAGACACTCTTTGGAATTCCCTCCTTGCATGACTAACATCAGTGTGGGCGATGGGTTCATGTACCTGTCAGGAACAGCTACGTTAATCTGCTGCATGGAGGGGGCAGCACTGAGGGTGGAGTGTTCATACCACGACAATTCATCCTGAGTGCATGTTTATCCCCTTGCTAGTTAGGATATTGTTGACTATGCAGCTAATATCATCATAGCAATGGGTGACTCAGCCCCTACTCCATCCAGTTGGCAGCTGGGAGATCCTCCAACCAACAGCCGAAAGTAAACAAAATGGTAAGGATGCTGGCTGATGTCGTTACCCAAATATGGCCAGTGGTGTCAGCCAGCATTCTTGAGCCCTGTGCAGGGAGCTTCCCAGCACATATACCCAACTGTGAACACATTTCTCTGTTTGGTAACTCGGAGTTGATCTTAATTGCCATCAGTTTGCTTATCTAAGAACTGGCCTGTTTTGTTTTTAATCTGCTGCAGCCATAGCCGCAGGTTCTAAAGGTTGCAGTATTGAAAACTACCTGAATATGACACACATGTCAGTGTTGGTACTGAAAGCGGTGCAAGGCTTTCATGAATTGTGCAGGTGCAGGCCAAGGTAGAAGGCCATACTACCAGAAAAGTGTCCTAATCACTTTAATGAATTCCTCCCAGTGTGCATACTGTATGTCTTTTTGGATACCTGATACTAATATGAATAGGAAATGGTGTCAATACTGGGTATACATGTATATATTTAGAGAGTTATATTTCTCTCTCTCTCTCTCTATAGAGAGAGAGAGAGAGAGAGAGAGAGAGAGAGAGAGAATTTAAAATTTTAGCCAATTTTTATATGTGTTTTTTGTAGATATTTTTGTATATTTCATCGACTTTTATATGTTTAGATTTTTATGTCTTTATTTTTGAGATGTATAATGGTTGATATAGGATGCCCTGTAAACATTGTGGTTGTTTAAGGAATAGGGGGGGGGGGGGTATTAGGTCATATTGTGATTAATAGAGATGAATTGGTAGTTGCTGCTAATTATTGTTATTTATATATTAATTATTTTTAGTTAGAAGTTCTAGATGTATTAGAATGCATGTATCAATTTTGTACATTTATTCTTGTGGTTTTTACCAATGAATTATGAGTTGGGTGTAGTAATAAGGTAATCGCTCTTATCCCAATCCCACTGTGAACTGATATACACTTCAATAGACTTCAATATGGCCGAAGGAGAAAGCAGAAATGGGGTCATAAGCAGGGTGTACAGCACGGTGATAAGGGAGGAGTGGGAGCGTTGAATGAAATATAAGATGAACAAATCACTGACATCCCTAGCTTCTGAAGACTTCCTGTGGGAGGGCGAAACATGTTAGGAGGGGACTTCCAGTGACGTGAAATCTGACCAGTGGAATGCACTCCATGGCGGCATTTCTGGTCCAGCATTTTGTGCCTTTTCTCATCCATGTTAGCGAGTGTAACATCTATTCATTTTTTTTTAATAATAAAAATGGAATTATGCTATGTGGATCTCTTTTGTAATCCTCTCTACATATAATGAATGCACTTGTGAATCCTGTTGTTTACTGGAGGAGTGGTGGAGGACAGTGAGAAGAGCTGACGATATTTCCATTCAAACACATCTTAACCTTATTATAATAAATAAAATATGATCTGATGCACCTGGTGGTGTGCCTCCATCCTTAAATATACGATCCATAAAACCAAAAAAATGCCTGTGGGACTTTACATGAAGCACAGCACATATAATCGTAAATGATTCATATAGATTTACCATTTTTTTATAAATAGGTACAATTGTCTTGAGTTACAAAGCACAGATAAAATAGAATAACCAGCTGAGTTGTGGTAATTACATATCAGAATTCACCGTACATGTACTAATGGAAATTTCCATAACCATTCTAGGCAAATACATATTAAATAGAGATGCATCCAGAAAGACGATACGTTTTGTGCATCAGTGTTCACCTCTTTAGGTATAAATGCACATAATAATATCTGTAAGTAAAACAACAATTGTAATGTATATGGCACATGGCTGATGTTAAGTAATGGAGCTATTGTAACCTCAAGGGCCATCATTCTGGCCCAATACTTACAACTCAGCTCTAAATAAACATGGCAATGTTTCCAAATGGTGATCACCAGGGACCTCTGACCCGGGAGCCGTGGAAGTAAGACCAGCAAAAACCCAAAGGGGCAAACAGGAGACAGATTTCATATGGAAGAAATGGAGATGCATATGATCCATAGTATCACCCAACGTAGTGGCTATGGGAAGAATGTAGGGTCTACAAAATTAAAATCCATAACTAAGTCCATGTGAAAAAATACCAAGAAACAGGTGAGACAATGGCAGCAGTGTCTAGTAGACAAGATTTCAAACTTGGAAGTGTTGCTATTAGAGACTCCAAAGCGTAGCAGAAAGATAGGACCCACAAAATAAAGGATACAAACCAAGAGAGGAAAAAAGATTTAAGTGTAGATACACAAAGAAAAGAGAAATAGAAAATGAGAATAGAGCTCAAACACCAGAGTGATGTGTGAATGCAAAATGACCAAACATTGAAGTCCGCTATATGTCTTACATGTGAGAACGGAACAACCTAAGTCAAGCAGTCTTGACTCTTAATGATTTGCTTAAGGTTCAACACCATCTGGGGTTGAGTACAGCACTGTGGTTCCTGCACCATGATAATATTGGCACTACAGCACATTATTCTAAGGACTACACTATTTTTTCATCTTATTTGTTTTTTGATTGGACTGTTGAGCACAAGGACTTGATATTATATGTATTGTAATAAGACACTTGGCAGAGGGTAGCGCTGTTAATATATACTATATATGTACAATACTCTGGTAGGCTAAAAGAATTCAGAGTTGTTTTACTTTAAACATATTTCTAGTTTTATAGTAGCAATTTCTAAATTTGCTGTATATTTCATAACTCCAATTCTGGCAGTTTATTCCTAAGGTACTCATGTATCCCTATTTTTAACATAATAATGCAAAAAGTGCAGTGAGTAACCAATCATATTTCATTGAAACTATACTGAAATCTGTCTGCACAAAACAGATCACTCTGCTTTGTCTGTTAATAGTACTGTTCGCACTAATGACACTTGCAGATGTTGGAGAGAAGTCAAGGGTAAAGTAACTATCTGGTCCATTCAAAGTTCACATATATGCATACTGTATACATATGTTGTTGTTTGCTGAAAACCTCAGCACTTGTAAAAAATGAGTCATACAAGGAATCAGGCTACAGGCAAAAAATGTCTATGGGCAGTTTTATACATAAATAATGCCATCTCTGTGCCTGGCTAAAGAGTTCTTTCATGTATAAACTGAAATTTTAGGTTTTGATCAATCCCAGTGAGTCACTCACTGTTCTTTTTTATTACTCAGGTAAGAAATTTTTCCATAAAGTTCTTTGGTTTTCCTACTGAAATGTCTTCGGCCAAGCAAGACCTCTTACTACTAATGCTATATTCCTTGTAAAATAACATGTAAAATGATCTATAGTAACATAAAACTAATATTAATGTGCACAGACTAACACCAACAAATTAAAAACACAGCAGCAAAGCAAGCAGGTAAGCTTAGGTATAGGAACACAATATTAGTATATAAAATACCTTTATTTTTTATTATGTAAGCTTTTTGAATTTAGAAATATACATGGAATGTATTATGTTTTGCAAAGTATAGTCCACAATGCCTAACAAAGGATGCCTTACTAAAGTTTTGAAGTCCAGAATAAAATAATCGCCTTCACGCTTGTGATTTGTAAAAGCAATGGCCAGAGAGTAGTATTAAATCTTTGCGATACAGTTCTTTCTTATATTCTTATACATTTTCCTGCATAAATTAAAAGAAAAATTCTACAGTGAAAGTGGACACACCATGTAATAGATGCAGTAAAAGGCAAAAGTGGGAACTCAAATACATTCACCAAGGCTCCAGGCAGCAGAACACAATAGTGCTGTGGGAGAGATTCCCCCATCAGCACTGACTGGTGATGGGGGAATCAAAATCAAGTGAATTTCTTTCCTGCATGGTTGCAGGAAAGATAATTGTATCATCTATGGTTTGCTTAAGATGTCTTATAGATCACTAAGATACCACTCCCAGTGAGCATTGCTAGGATCCTGTTCAAGGTGATCATTACTGAGTAGGCAATGCATCACAGCCCACGCTGAAGCAGAAGCAGCAAAGGCAGAAGCGTATTGCATAGAGATGGAAACAGTCATTGAAGCACAGTCTGCCCAGGCAGAAGCACAAGCTGCCAAGGCACATGCCCCAGTACCTGTCGGCTGCCCGCAGTTCACATGCTGGTGCTGAGGACCAAAGACTGGTGAAGAAAGCGGCTCCAGTGAGGACGGTGATGGATATATGGATAGGTGAGTGTCTGTTTATAACCACTTTACTACCACGTTATAGCCGAATGACAGCTACAGCATGGTAGTCCCCCCCACGTGCCCCCCCACGCACCCCCAGCGGCGCACACCCCCAGCGGTCTGTGATTGCTGTGTCCTTTGGACACAGCTGATCACATTGCATGGTAAAAGGCCAATCACAGCGAACTTTTGTCACATGATCAGCTGTGTCCAATCAGCTGACCTCTATGTAAATGCACTTGACGGTTATCGGCAGTACTTTCCTCATGCTGTCACAGCGTGATGAAAATACTGACGGTAACTGGCAACTGTCAAAGCAGACATCTGCACTGATAAGCAGGGCACTGATTATCAGTGCAGCGCCAAAAGTGCCCAACAGTGCTGCCCATCAATGCCCAACAGTGCTGCCCATCAGTGCCCAACAGTGCTGCTCATCAGTACCCAATGTAATGATTGTGTGCAATAGGGACATGGAAGCTATAGGCAACAGCCATCTTGTTAAGGTCTCAGCCATTTTGTTTTCACAAGCAGTGATCCTATTCCCTCCCTCCTCATGCAAACTATGGAATTTGTAGCTTTAACTTGTAACGCACTTCAGAAGAGCTTCTTATCTCCACTAAAACACACCCCAGAGTCCAGGCCTGGATGTCAGCTGTGAATAGCTAATTAGTTTTGGCAGGATGTCTGATTCCATGAACCATGTAAAACTCTTCCCCCTGCCCTATCGAAAAACCATAATAACTCAGTCAAGCCTGTCACAGATGACCTGTAAGGCCATTTAAGCTCTCCTATTAACATCAACCAAGAAGCACCCAAAAAAGCCATGGCAACATTTTTGATTGGACAATTGGACTCTGCTAAAACCAAGGACTTTGCAAATATTCTCCATTTTCACTTCTTTTTATTTCTCTGTTGCGTTATTGTTCTCTTTATGTCTTTGTAACATCCTTTTCTGTAGATTTGGAATTGCACCATTTCACCTTTTCATTAATAAACCCTATTTTGAAAATGCAAACTAAAGATTCCCTGAAGAATCTTGAAGAGTGCTACGGCACATAATAATCCACTGAATATACCTTTCTGTGGTCACAGTGTGTGTTACAGATGTTTATTGTTCACATTTGTTCTTGCTAACATTGTGAAGGGTTGATAGACCCAAAGCTATCTGGTGGCAGTTTGGAGTTTGAAGGGTTAATTGCTAATTAACCTAACCCAGTGCCAATCGCTCTCAGGCTGTTGGCACCTAGGTTGTGGTCCTGCAAGCTGGAAAATCTCTGTGCAGGTGAGGGTGGCATTGTTACGCAAGTGACAGCGCAGTGTGAGATTGGCTGGTCCTTTGTCAAGAGTTGGTGAGAATGGAAGAGGTTGGGCACCGCATTCATAACACCCAACAGTGCTGCCCATCAGTGCTGCCCATCAGTGCTCAACAGTGCTGCCTATCAGTTACTAACAGTGCTGCCCAGCAGTGCTGCCAATCTGTGCCCATCAGTGCCGCCAGTCAGTGCCATCAGTCAGTGCTGCCAGTCAGTGCCCTTCAGTGCTACCTATTAGTACCCTTCAGTGCCGCCTATTAGTGCCCATCATTGCCGTCTATCAGTGCAGCATCAAAGCGCATCAGTGAAGGAGTAAATTTACCAGTTGCAAAATTTTATAATAGAAACAAAGAAGACCTTCTATTTCTATATGTTCACTCTGTGTTTGTTAATAGTGCAAAAAATACACCACCCTGTGGTGATTAACCACTTCCAGACCGGACACTTTTACCCCCTTCCTGACCAGGGCAATTTTCAGCTTTTAGCGCTATCACACTTTGAATGACAATTGCGCGGTCATGCAACACTGTACCCAAAAGAATTTTTTACCATTTTTTGAGATAGATAAAGCTTTATTTTGGTGGTATTTATTCACCACTGGGATTTGTATTTTTTTTGCTATGTAAATTAAATGTCCAAAAATTTTGAAAAAAAGTGTTTTTTTATAAAATTTTGCAAATAAATAATATTTCATCATAAATCTTAGCCAAAATTTATTCCATTATCTTTTTAGTAAAAAAAAAAAAAATCCAAATTAGTTTATAAGCAAAAATTATAATTTTTAAACATTTTTTTTTACATTTTTATTTTTTTATATTATTATTTTTTATTTTTTTATTTTTTTTTTACATACTGTCACCCTAGCAGCACAGTGTCACCATGGTGACACTGTACTACTTGTGAGGGGTGATGAAGATTTTTTTTTTTTTTTACACTGATTGCTTTTACACCCATATAGGATGTAAAAGCAATCATTTCTCTTTCTCTCTGTGTGCATTCTTGCACTCATTGAGAAGAACTGAGTGAGCTGTGATTGGTCACAGCTTGTCACATGGTACAAGGCTTTTGTGCATAGCCTTGTACCATGTGACCTCTGTGATCATTCACAGATTTCACACATAGTAAGCAATGATGTCAGAAGTGACATCTTGCTTACTACTTTGCATGTGATCACTGATTGGCCAATCAGTGATCACATGATCGGGACCTCGTACAGAGGTCCCGTCCGACGATTGGTGTTTCACTGTGTCTGGAGGACACAGCGGGCACCGGATTGCGGTGCTGTGCGCTCCCAGGGAGCGCGCACAAGCAGGGTGCGGGGAGGCCGTTTATAGATGGCCACCCGACCCTGCACTGCCACCGTCCGGCCGTTTATATACAACGGCCGGTCGGGAAGTGGTTAAATACCACCAAAAGAAAGCTCTGTTTGTGTGAAAACAATTATAAATATCTAATATGGGTACAGTGTTGCATAACTAGTATATATACCGCCATTTGTAAATGCTATAACTTTCACACAACTCAATTAATTTACACATATTGGGATTTTTTTTAGCAAAGACGTAGCAGAATACATTTTGGCCTAAATTTATGATGAAATTTGATTTTTAAAAATTGTTTACTGGACATGTTTAATAGCAAAAAGTCCAAAATATTGTTTTTTTTCTCAAAATTGTTGGTCTATGTTTGATATAGTAAAAAAACTAAAAAATACACAGGCAATAAAATACCACCAAAAGAAAGCTCAATTTGTGGGAAAAGGACGCAAATTTCATTTGGGTGCAGCGTTACATGACTGCGCAATTGTCAGTCAAAGTAACAGCACTGTAACACAAAAAATTGCCTGGTCAGGAAGGGGGGTAAATCCTCAGGAGGGCAAGTGGTTAATAACGCTTTTTGAAATTCAATGACCACCCAGAATACTACAGGACCCGAAGGTCCACATTCAGCTCAGTAGTTCAGGACTTCAGCACCCCACCTGTACAAGAACTTTATATGTTGATCAAATAGTTAGACCCTCATTAATCAGTCCCTAAGCCTTCAGACAGTGTTAAGAGACTTAAAACTGTTTAAATCCACAGACTGGACAAGACAAGACCCTTAATGGGAGAGACTAGAACAAACTTGTGGCAGTCCTAAAGTAATAGAGCTTTACTTATTTAGTCATTTGACTGTGTTAAGATAATTAAACTGTTTAAATTCATGAACTAGAAAAGACTCCTTTTTTTTTCTTTTCAATTATTTTTTATTAATTTTTTCAGAAAAAGATTACAATTAACAGTGAAAGGTCTAGACAGAGAATATACAGAATCAGTATGCATAAACACATCTTAGCACCACAATGTCACTACGCACCCAGGTCTGGTGGAACCTCGGAGTAATGGCCCATGCCTTACAATTGTATACATAATAGATTACCTCAAAGTTGTCAGTACCTGTAATCAACAATTGAGTTGACTTTTAAGGGCCATAGTGCATACATAGTGCCAATTATAGACAAGAATAATGGGAAACAAAAAATAAGGGAAGGGTGAGAAACACTATAAAAAAAAAAGAGCAGGAGCAGAGAAAATTAGAACTAGAGCGCAGATGCAGCAAAAACCAAATCAAATCACTATGATAAACAAAACAGTATTTTCATACAGTTACATCATGGGATAAAAACATATTTGTCCAACAAGACCATTTCAGGTCAAATTTCCCCATATGTTGCCACTGCTCTCTCGCAAATATAATTTGAGCTAACTCTGTGGATGACTTCTAGAATATTAGGGATCCTCACTGATTTCCAAACAGCAGTAATAGACATTCTAGCAGCAATGAGTATGTGACCAACAATTGTTCTATATTGGGAGGGGAATAATTGTAATGTAAAATTGAGAAGAGCTAGGTGAGGCGCTGGGTTAGTGGTTGTGCCAGAAACCCGTGAGATGAGTGCAAAGACTTCCTGCCAGAAATTCTTTAATAGGGGGCATCTCCACAGAATGTGGAGTAAATTGCCCTCCTCTCCGCAATTCCTCCAGCAAAGGGGCGACGTATTGGGATACATTTTAGCAAGAGTATACGGAGTGAGGTAGCTATGATAAAGGATTTTTAGAGAGCAATTCCAATGATTTGTACATTTGGTAATAGTTAAGTTGTTGCCCAGTGCAGCCTCCCATTCATCTCTCGTGAAAGACCTATTAAGATCAGTTTCCCAGTTATTTATGTTGCAGGGGTAATGAGGTCAGTATCATAATGTAGATAATTATAGAACCACAAACTCCCTTTTCTTAGTCGAACGGGATTCGCCATGGCTTGCCAGAATTTGGCGTCGATTTCAACCCACTTCTTCGGATGCACTCCATGATAACTTCTGATCTGTAAAAGGGAGTATAGACCTCTGCTTGGGGTGGCATTGCCTATTTCAGTAAGAGTAGTATAACTCAACTCCCGTAAAGGTCTGGAGTCGAGGTTAGGGAAAGTGTTCATATGCTAGAAGGGAAATATCTATTTGAATCTTAGATGAAGAGGGAATAATTTTATTTATGCCAAATAACCATGCCGCAAGTGATGTGGCAATTGATGGCGGAAAGGTATTGAGGAGTTTGGAATGGACCACTTTAGCCAATACTAAAGCCCGAACATCTCTGTCTGGTACTACAGATTTCTCGATTTGTACCCATAGTTTGTCTGAAGGGATGAACCACTCCGGGAATTGATCCAAAATAGAGGCGTAGTAATAGTTGGAGAGCACTGGAAGTCCAACCCCCCCTTTAGATTTATGTTTAGAAAGGGACAAGAAAGATATTCTCAACTTCCTCCCTTGCCATATATAGTTTCTAAGAGCCACCTCCAATTTATTAAAATAAGTATGTGGAATAACGATTGGAATTGTTCGAAAGTAATATAATATTTTGAGAAGAACCAGCATTTTAAAAGCTGCTATTCTGCCTATCCAAGAAATTTCAAATTTATTGAGTTGCTGTAACTCCGCTAAGACAGACTGGTATAGCTTTTCAAAATTATCCTTAAAAGTATTAGAAGCTGGATACGAGATTAATATACCAATGTAGTCTAATGTTTTCTGAGTCCAGTTATATGGGAATTTAGCTTTAAGCTCTTTCAAAAGGGTCTTTGTTATAGCTATTGGTAGGGCGGATGATTTTGCAATGTTAAGTTTGTAATAAGAGACTGCACTGAAGGATTGCAAGGATGAAGTAATTTCTGTAAGGGATTTCACAGGATTAGTAACCGTAAGTATAACATCGTCAGCAAACAAGCCAATTTTGTGGGATGTATCCACAACCTGAATGCCCGAGATCTGGGAGTTATCGCGTATTGCCGTTGCTAAGGGTTCCATTACTAGAGAGAAGATGATAGGAGATAACGGGCAACCCTGACGTGTTCCATTAGTAATGCTAAAGGGTTCTGATAAAGCATTGGATGTGAAAACCTGAGCAGTAGGAACAGTATAAAGTGCCATAATAGCCGATTTTATATATCCGGTAATACCAAATTTGTGCAACGTAGCGTATTGCCAGTTAACCCTGTCAAAAGCTTTCTCGGCATCCAAGGCCAAGAACACCACCTGTGATCCACGAAATTCAATTAAGTGCATCAGGTCCAGTATTCTACGAGTGCCGTATGGGGCCTGTCTACCTTTAACAAAACCTACTTGATCAGCCCGAATCAGAAGAGGAGTAATATTAAGGAGAGGGGTCGCTAAGATTTTGGTGTAAATTTTGAGATCAGTATTTAGTAATGATATGGGTCTAAAGTTTTGTGGGCGGTCCGAAGGTTTCCCTGGTTTAGGTAGGGTAACAATGATAGCCCTCAACATTTCCGGTGGGAATGTAGATTTAAGAATAGCTTCATCAAATGTGCATTTAAGATGGGGAACTAATATGGTTTGAAATTCCTGATAGTATTCATTTGAAAAGCCGTCCACACCCGGAGATTTTCCCTTTAGATAATGCTTTAATAGCCTCAGAAATTTTGCTTTCCAAGATGGGTCAATTGAGACTTTCTAGTTTTTGAAAGTCTAAGTTGTGCAATGACAGCTTATTCAAGAATTGATCAATCGAATCTGGGGTGGGTTGGGGAGTAGAAGGATCATCCTTGAGGTTGTATAATTGGGAATAATAAGTGCGGAACGCTTCTGCTATTTTATTAGGATGATAAGTCGGTGTATTAGAAGTAGGGTCTACGAGAGAAGAAATTTTGGATTTTGCTTGTCTAGTTGTTAAGTATTTTGCTAACATTTTACCCGCTTTATTTCCTTGTGTGTAGAATTTAGCCTTGGCCTTTTTTAGGTATTGACCGTGTCTTCCTAAAAGTAGAGTCCTAAGTTTCAGTCTAGTGGTTTGAAGCTCCTGAAGAGTATCAGGAGATAAAGTTTGTTTATGTGTGTGTTTAAGTTTAGCTATTTGCTCAATGGTGTCAAAGAGAATGCGGCTCCTATCCCGTTTAGCCTGCGATGCCAGCTTCAATAGTAACCCTCTACAGTATGCTTTATGAGCGCACCATACATTGGTTGCACTAGTATCAGAAGGTAAATTAACAGCAAAATACTTCTCTAAGGCAGCAGTAATAACAGGGCGAGATAAATTATTACAAAACATGGAGACATCGTTACGCCACAAGAATACTGGGGTAAATTTCAAAGTCTCCTCAATGTTTAAAGAAATAGGAACGTGGTCCGACCACATCATCGGATGGATCTCAGCTTTAGAAATATTTTGTAGCAGTTGGATAGTAAGAAAACAATCTATTCGAGAATATGATTTGTGGAGTGCTGAGTAATGTGTAAAGTCCTTTTCAGAAGCATGGAGACATCTCCAGAGGTCATAAAGGTTGGATGCCGTGATGGTTTGGGCTAGGGACTGTCTCAAATGCCGTGACAGGTTGGAGGTATCCAGTGAGTTGTTAATAATAGTGTTAAAGTCTCTACAGTAAATCAAAAAACCCCTTTGTATTTTTGCTACTTTTTTCCACAGGGAGTTGAAAAAATGGACCTGATGGGTATTAGGGGCATAAAGATTAACAATAGTGTAGGTAATGTTGTTGATTTCACAGACGATAATTATGAATCTGCCTTTACTGTTGGATACTTGGGAATGTAGAGAGAAAGCGACAGAGTCACAAACAGCAATTACTACACCACACTTCTTAGTAGGGCCATTAGATGTAAAGATATGGGGGAACAGGTGGTTAGAGCAGTATGGAGCTTTAGATATCGAAAAATGGGTTTCCTGAACACAAAAAACATCACCATGTAGTTGTTGGGCTTCTTTCCACATCATCTGACGTTTGAAAGGACTATTAAGGCCGTGGGCATTCAAAGAGACAAATTTTAGTACCATGAGGAAGCTTGGTAAAGTCATATGTGGTCGCCCTCAAGTGGTAGAAACAAAAATAGCATGGAAGCATTTGGAGGCCGTAATTGTACTCTTATGTGAACCATGATTTTCAAACGTGGGCAAAGGAGGTGCGTCCCTCCAAAAGCAACATAAGATGACTTGTCGAGAACCAGTAGTATAAATGGTGTTTCTGCTCTGAAGAAAAACACACAAAAAGAGGGGAAAAACTGGGGAGAAAAAACAAAACAAAAAAGTAACACATAAGTTCACGTGAAATTAATCACTCGATTGGATGGGGGGAAGTACCGAGGCAAGCAGCCTAAAATGCCGATATCCAAACTTGCAGCGGGGAAAACATGAGGCACCGGAGATTGTGGGTGGAATCAGTTGCGTGTGTCATTCTGCTACTTGTTCCCATTCTGAGGGGATTTTTCTGGGGGCGGATTTTGTAGGCACGATTTCCTCATCTGCTGGGATAAGGCCCCATTTTTTGGCAAGTTGAAAGCCATCTTCTGCCGAAGTGACCGTAAGAACTTGATTGTCCTTTGTAATCAGCAATTTGGTAGGGAACCTCAGCTGATATTTGATATTGTTGTTGCGCAATAATTTTGTGAAAGAAATCAACTTCTTGCGGGCTAGTATGGTGTGTTGAGAAAGGTCAGCAAACAGAGAGATCCCGCTGTAAGGCGCTGGTAGTGGACTATTCTTCCGTGCATACAGCATAAGTTCCTCCTTCACATGATGGCAATGGACTCTCTCAATGATGTCCTGAGGGACATGAGCTGGGAGAAAAGAAGGTTTCGGCAGTCTATGCGCCCTATCCACCACCATTTCCCTATTTGGGGTATGAGGCAATAGTGAGGATATCATATGCTGAATAAATTTGCGGAGATCCACGATGGGAGTATCCTCATCAATCCCCCTAAATTTAATGTTATTTCTGCGGGAGCGGTCCTCAATATCCACAATATTTCGCCTTTAATGCTTTCAGCTCATCCTCAACTTCGTTGTGAGCATCCACTAATTCGTTATGAGCAGTGACGAAATCCCCCATTTTAGTTTCCACATGTGACACACACTCTCCTAGGTTTTCCACCTCTATATTGATCTGTGTCATAAAGCTCATCATATCTTTATGTAGGGATCCCTTAAGGGTAACTAACATATCTTTCATAACAGTAGCAGTAGGCGGCATAGATTCTGCTGGATAATCCTCCAGATTCTCTGTAAATTCTCTTGTAGTGTTTTGAGAAGAGGAATAAAAAAATTGCTCACCCCTCTGCTGCACCTCTGGAGAGAATTTCTGTTTATTCTTGAGGGGGCTGCAGGATGGAGTTCTCATATGAGAGCCTGTCAGCTCTGTGTGCACAGCAGGGCTGGAGGCATGCAGGGGGAGACTGTGGTTGTCTCCCTCCTCCTGTCCCCATGGGTCAGCAGAGGGACAGGGATCAGCGCCATTTTGAGAGGAGGGGGGACCCACCGGAGCAAAGAACTCCGACAGTTTGCGGGGCCCCTCCTTTATCTTTCTTTTCCCTATTCTCTGGGGATGTGCCCCACACCTCCCTGGTGGCAGCGGTGATGTCAGCGGGGTTTCCCGCTGTAGTCCGTCGCTGGATGTTGCTGCTGTTCTCAGCGTTCACAGAGCTCCTCTACACTGTGGCCATCTCCATGTCAGGGAGCGAGGAGCCAGACACACAAGGAGGTGCAATTAAAGGTAGGTTTATTATTATAAAAATAAGACAAGAGTCTATGCAAGTCCAACAGCGGAAATCGTAGCCAATGCCGGGGTCAAGAGCCAGGAAGAATCATCGCCAGAGCCGGGATCAGGAGCCAGGAAGAATCGTCGCCAGAGCTGGGATCAGGAGCCAGGAAGAATGGTCACCAGAGCCGGGGTAAGAAGCCAGGAGGAGTTTTAGCCAAAGCAAAGTCGGTATCCAGGAAAGCAATGAGTAGCTAAACAGGAGCTTGCTGTTGTGCAACAGACAGGACACGAATGCAATGGACAGCTACAAACAGCAGACTTATATGTGATAAGCCGCCACCTCCTGGGGGAGGAGCCGCAGAGGGCTGAAAGCATAAAGGATCCCACAATGCTTTGCAGACACCTAAGATGGATGCCAGCACATGGAGCAGCACAAGGTCTGAGGAAAGGTAGGACCTTGACATTCCATCCGCGGTGGGCCACGCCCCCCTAGAAAAGACTCTTAATGGGAGAGATTTGAGCAAACTCATACTACTATAAGACTTGTCTTATTCAAAAGATCATAGAACTTTCCTAGACTGTCCAACAGAGGCATCCAGAAGTTTTAGGAACTGAGTGAATTCTTTCTTTAGCTTGAAATCACCAGGGAAGACTCACATCTACCAGGTCTGGGTTTTCTAGACTGTGGCTGGCTGGCTGCAGTCACTGTTCAGCTGACTTTTTTTTCTGAATGGCTCCCTCTAGTTTTTGGTGGAAGTTTGTCAAGCTGAGTGGTGCTAGCAGCTGAATAAAATCAGATGAAATCTGAGCCATGCATGGCCAGCTTTAGCCAAGCTTCTCAGTCATCAACATGAGCAGTCCATTCTATTAGAAAGACAGGAGTTACACCCACTACCAGTGATGAAAGTGAAGGAAAGCAAAAAGACTGAAACTCCCACTGTCTTATTTACAACAAACAACATCCTCCTAAAAGAATTGTGAATGCAAGGACTTTCTAAGAAGCCATACCATTTATTTCACAAGCTGTCCACAGAGTGCATCACCAGAAATTGTATGGTTACAGTTTTATATATTGCAGCATACCAATCCTTAAATGTGGTGGCTTCATTTGTGTTCTTTTTTTGTTTTTTTTTCCTGTTTGTCACCAGGTGAGCCTGCCAGTAGCACAGGAAGTCTTATGATAGTTGCATTCCAATGGAGGTGCAACAGAGAAAGGCCCTGAACAGCATTGTCAGTCTGGAGAGAAAGTATTGTTAGATGCACTAGCAGATTTAGATGGATTTAACTAACAAATTAAAGTTGAACTTCAGTTAATGTGTTTTAAGCAGTCAGAGCAACAGTTTTTTTTCTTTTTGTAATGAATAAACAAAAAGACGACCATGGCAAGCCCTCCTATCAGTGTTGAATAGTTTTGTCTCAGTCCTCTAACTGCCACTTTGCTGCACAGACTGGTCTGTTAAAAGAAGTTGAAAATAAAAGACATACTGGAAGGATCAACTGGTGAAAATAAAGAGAAAAAAAAGCCTAAAAAAGGCCACCACATCTAAGAATTGATAAGCTATAATATTTAAAATTTTGTTTTTCCTTTTGATACTGCTTTAAGTGCTGAGAATTTGATAGTTACAGGCACATATTTGTCTTACAATGAGGCCCCTTTAATCAAGATTTAAGAATATACTCGAGATCTCACATCTGCACCGGATCATGTAGGGGTTCTTGGTTTCTTTTGGTACACTCTGACAGTGCTGCTGGATGCCTGCTTGATGTGTATGTTGGAAGCCAGCAAGGAAATTTAGTATGCCCCCCACAGAAGCAAGTACAGGATCATTTTTGGAAGTCTGGCATACAGAGTGTTTTACTGTATTACAAAGGTTTTTCTCAATCTGGAGTGCCACTATTTTGATACAGATATACTGCTTTGGATGGGAGGAGGACTATAATAGATGAAAGATACTGGATCTTTCTTTTTTCTGTGTGAACATTTTTAAGTATTACCTTGCAGCCCTTTCTATTTTACACCAAGTGGATATCAGCTTAAGAACATACTTGCCATTTCCATCAGAATATTTTGAACATTCTATTGAGTGCACACTGAGCTGCAGATGCACAGCTTGGCATGCATTTGCATCTGCAGCTCAGTGTGCACTCAATAGAAGACTGTGAGCAGGCAGGACCCCAGGTGCACCACCAGGATTAGAGGAGGGAACCAGTGACCAGACCCCACTAAAGTTCACCCGTTCCAGGGCATTTAGGAGGGAGATACCTATTACCCGAATTGGCAGAGGAGAGGATCCTGCTTCAGGCTGTACTATCAAGGGAACCCCTGCTCCTTGTTTATCTTATCCTTGCACATCAAGATTGTGCTTCCGCTGAGTGGGCAATCTTTCTATATCCACTTTGGTCGCACGCCACCGGATTTCCAGATTTATACACACGGAGAGATATATATAATTGGTCTATCGTTCACCAGTGGGAATAACTACTACCATCTGATTGGCTAATTCTGGACATTATATTTTATATTGAATTTTATATTGTTATCAAAGAACTCCTGTGGGATGTAAGTGTAGAACAATGTTGATTATCAGTGAAGAGGGATGTGTTATTCCTCCAGAGAGTTACCGGGCTAACTGCCTGTTGCTCTTTTAATTCCATTGAGATAAGGGCATGATCTGACCAGGATGTATCATGGATGGATACTTTAGCTACTCTATCTAATAGGTGGACTTCTGATATAATTAGGTTGATTCTCGAATATGAATTATGTGGGTGGGGAAAAAAAAGTAACATCTTTTTCTGATGCGTAGTAGCATTGCCAAACATCATAGAGCCTTTCCCTGTGTAACAGTGCTTTTAAAGTTTGTCTACAGGTTGAGGTGGTGTTAGATCTGTCAATATTGTTTTCCACATTCGCGAAGAAAATATGAGAGAAGCTTCGATGTGAACATTTGTAAGGATTATCAGCCCAGAAATGTGTCTGTTGATGCAGATAATATCTCCCCTTAATTTCTGAGCTGCCTACCAAATTGTTCTGTGCTTATACAGACTGTTAAGCCCTTTAACATTAAATGACACAAATTTAAAATGCATTTCGAGAAATAAAAAAGATAAGTGGTCTAATGGACTATTATATCAATTTCTCCATATTGAAAACAGATAGTATTTCAAGAAGTGTCAGACCTTTGACATAGAAGTCAAAGAAGACACTGATGATTATGATAAAGCTCAGGGATCCAAAGTTACCTTGTGAACACATGTTAAGTGATAATAAGCGTTCTTTATATGGCACTGATAAAGAAAAATGGTGAGAACTGCCGTTTGGTGTTGATGATCCATAGGACACTAATGGGAGCAAAGAATGAGAGTTCAGTGTCCTCTAATAAATTGAATATACAACCTTATGTGTGCTTTGAGGGTACAACTTGGCAGTAGGAAAAAACAGAAAGAGAAAATTTACAATAACCATCAAAAATGTTAAAAAAGGAAAAAAATCAGAACTACATCGGTTCTTGCATGCAGCATTAGCTATGTCTTTGTTGGGGGTTGGTGGGATATTGAGGTGAGATCAAACAGCAACCGTAAGGAGTGCCTCCCGTCAAGGACCTGCGACAGAATAAACCATTGAGGTCTCTGTAAAAAGGTGAAATAAGACAATTAAGAACACTCTTTTCTTAACTTAGCAGGGCTCCTCCTGGTGTCAGGGGGAGCTTCTGGAGCCAGAATTTGCCAATCTTTTAGGCATTTAAGACCCTGTAAGGGATTTCCGGTGAGACAAATTGTGAATAGAAATGCGCATGCGCATAGAAACGTCCGGAGAAGAGTGATCGGTTGTGCGCATGTGCGCGGAAATGTGCGATTGCGCACGCACGCGTGCACATGCAGGGCGAAGATTAGCGCCAGACGGACTATTTAAAGGGTGTCTCTGCCCATGTTGAGTGCTGACTGGTCTTCAGCTCCCCCGTGTCCTGCTTGTTCCTGTGTGATTCCCTTGTTGCTGACCCGGCTTGTTTCTGACCTGACTCTGATTACTCTCCTGATTGATACTGGTTCCTGACTTCGGCTCTGCTCCTGACTTCGGCTTTGCTTCTGATTTTGTACCTTGCTGTATGCCTGTTGATGAACCTGGCTATTCCTATGACACTGCACCTGTCTCTCACCCTCACTTCCTGCCTTGCTCTGGTGCACACCTAGCGATCTACTAAACCAGCTCTGCATGTTACTACTGTGTCTGAATCAGAGGATCATCAGTCTTCCAAGGTCATCATCTGCAAGAGCTGCAAAAAACATCTACTGGTGCTCTTGTCCCCCTGGTCCCTAGACACCCTCTGTTCCAACTCCAGTGGGGTCAGGGCTAGTGACACAAGTGAGGCTGACCTCTTCATTTCAGTCTCCCATCAGGTACGTGACAGACCCGCTTCCAGTGAGTGGATAGTAGTGTCCTTCCCTTGGTATGTAATGTTAAGCTTAGTAGGGAGTCCCCATCTATATATGATATTATGGTTACGTAATGCTTTTCTGATGGTTAGAAATTTCTTTCTGTTTTGGATGGTGGCCTGAGATAAATCAGCATAAAGGGTAACACTAGCAAATTGATCTGGAAGGTGAGGGTTTTTCTTTGCTGCTTGCATGGCTTTTTCCTTGACATGAAAGTAGTGGATCCTCGCCAAGACATCCCTAGGTATTGTGTCGGCCAAATAATCCGGTTTGGGCAGTCTATGGGCCCGATCGATAAGCTCATATTCTTTTAGGTCTGGGATCAAACATTGTAAAAGCTTCCGTAGTTAATTGTGCAATCCAGAGGCAGGATTTTTTTTAGAGATGCTGTGGAATTTTATATTATTCCTTCTGGATCTATCTTCAAGATCCGTCAATTTAGGTGCATCCTCTGTATTTCTGTGTGCTGATCTTTGCATGTATCCACTAAAGAGTTATGGGCTGAAAATACATCTTACATTTTATTTTCAATATGCCCTACCCATTGTTGTACATCATTAACAAAGGCATTGGTTCCTGTAATCATATTTACCATTTCTAAATGTAAGGAATCCCTCAAAGAAATCAGCATATCGTTCATATCAGAAATGGATACTGGCTGGTTAGAAGCTGGAAATGTTTCCAGGGAGTTCTGTAAGGAGGGAGGAGGTGGTTGCACTGATGATCCCTGTCTGTATTACAATCAAAGGTTACATACATATTGCAGTGCATGCAGAAGATGTTGAACTGCCGGAATCAGAAGCAGTGTCCTCATACAGCATGAGACACATGGCGGCATCGGCGCCATCTTGGATGTCCGGCTCCAGCACAGGAGAGAAGAAGTCTGTCAAATTCTGTGGAATAGATCACTGGGAGCCCCGATTTGGCATTCTCAGGTTGTCAGGTAGGAGAAGCGCTACTCAGAGAGGTAAAGCTTTGCTGCCTCAGTTGCTCATACTTGTCACTCTGCAGGTCGGAGTTCTGGATCTTCTTAGACTGTGTCTGTCTCAGAAGATAGCAAGACACGCCCCTCAAAAACAAGTATTTTAATGCACAATGTTGTACCTCAAAATTCCCATTCCACAACGTTTTTCTATTTTTGGCACATTATGGTGGAGTGTGCCTTGAGCAGTCACCCCCAACAATTGTACTGAAATGTGGTGAGTTACATCACAAAGGACTTTCGAAGAAGATCGGTTCTAAAATGTGGTTAAAGGGTTTCCTCGAGGACATCCAGAGAAAGCTGTCAGGATTCTGTAAGAATAAAGCAGCCATTCATTTGCCACTTTGGAATTCTTCAACATATTTAATGTCAAGGGAAAAATATTGTGCTATATGTTGCACACATGTGCTAGTACAATAGAAAGAATTGGTCCTGCTGATGTAATCATCATTTCAGACAAAAGAGCAGCTGAAGAAATTCACCATTTCTGTTAGACTCACCAGATTGAATCCAATACCTAATTACTAAGAGGACATCTCTGTACTGCAAGACTCATGCCACAGGTCTGATTTTCAACACAAACCTATGTACCACCATTGGACAATTATGCCAAAATCATTCTACTGGGAAGAGACATCACTAAAGTTCACAACTTACAAGAACAAAAGACTGAACTAGGTTGAATCTTAATCAGTACTCCTTTCCAATAAAAAGCAGAATTCAAACAGTGTGTGCACTAGTAAGACTAATTTTAATAGAATTCAAGACGCCTTGTATTCCTTCAAACTCATGCTACCGGAGCTCAAAAGAGATGTCAACTCTGCCAATGACTTCCTGCGAAAGATTAAGTCTACATCAAAAATCATCTTACAGCAGCATTGCTCAAACAACTTATCAAACTACTACTGACAGCAGCAAGACTGAACTTTGGAAAGTTTACCAGGTGTCTACTAGTACCAAGATCCTGCACAATATTAATGCTGTTTTTCACTTTGTGGATTGTGTAACTCTAACTCACCATCTATCTCAGTAGATGCTACAACATTTCCCACAGAGAACCAGCTGCAACCTCAGACTAGTTCTGCCATTGATGAAACTACACCTGACAACTGCAAAACAGTAAGGTCCCTTCGCCTAGAGAACCTTCATAGGAACTTCAGAGACTTTAAGTGTTTAATATTACTGTAAAGCATAAGGTCGCTTTTAACTCATTATTCTGGATTTATGCTTTCTGTAGAAAAGATGTCAATACATCTATCTCTGATTTGAACTAGCATTACATTGCCCCCCTTCTTACCTCAGGGCAGCATAGTGCATCTTTCATAAGTTCACCACACATGTCACTTTAGAGATAAAATATGGCTCCTTTTTGCTAAATCCAGAATGTTTGTACTAGATTTTAAAGGTCACAGAAATTGCCAGAGGAGAGAAAACTCTGTACCAGCTCTGGCCACGGTAAGCAGTGTACACTTTGTACACAATAGAGGTGTATGCTGGTATTGAGAGCAGTGTAGGGTGGTGGGAATTCAGTGTCTAAATGTATACATATGCTTTGAAGGATAACAACTTTACAAATATATGAATGTAATATATCCATGAATAAAAAAAAAACTTTTGGAAATAGTACCTATTTACATCTGCCTTGCGCTTTCAGAACAATCACCAAAGGTTCAAGCCAGTGTAAACATATCTGCAACTGCAATTTCACGCAAATTCTGAGAACAAGTAAGGCATCTGTTTCATTTGATTCACTGTCTTTGCTGTTGGGAGCCATACATTGCCATTATTATGCAGCGATTCCCAATGCAATCACTGGAATTTGTAAAGTTCTTCAAATTGGCAGGTATTGCATATATTTAGCTACAATATATAATTTTATATCAACAATCTCTTAAGATACGTATTCTGATTTTCACAACTGTCTGCCTAGAATCATATGTAATGGGAAGGGCTTAGAAGCAACTGGAAACACCTTACCCCCCTGGATAAGTAGATAAATTAAATCAAACAGCAGTGCTCTAATCCTAAGAGCAATACTATACAGTATGTGCATAACTCATACTGCTATAAAATAATCTTAGTATTCATATTTTCATAAAACAATAAAGATGATATATAGTCCCAATCATGAGACAATTAAATCCAACCGCACACTCTCCCCTCGATCTTGTGTAAGAAAAAACTGGGTGACCACACTCACAAATGTGGAAATGTCCAGGCAATTTATTAAAAGGTTTTCATTACACAGACATCACTGCTCCACAGGCAGGGAACACAGTTGATGTGTTTCACAAAAGTCTGCTCTTAATCATATGTTCATAAGTAAATCATCAGTTATGATTAAGCGCAGGTTTATGTGAAACATGCCAACTGTGTTTCCTGCCTGTGGAGCTCTGATGTCTGTTTGTTAAAAGACTTTCAATACAATTTACATAGTTACATAGTTAGTCTGGCTGAAAAAAGACAAAAGTGCATCCAGTTCCACCATAAAAAAAAATGATATAATCCTATACCCACAGTTGATCCAAAGGAAGGCAGGAAACCCCAGCAAAGCATAATCCAATTTGCTCCTGCAGGGGAAAAAAAATCCTTTTTGATCCCCTAAGAGGCAATCGGATATTCCCTTGATCAACTTTACCTATAAATGTTAGCATCCAGTTACATTATGTGTATCCAAGAAAGAATCCAGGCCTTTTTTTAAGCAATCTATTGAGCTGACCAGAACCAGCTCTTAAGGGAGTCTATTCGACATTTCCACAGCTCTTACTGTGAAGAAACCTTTCCATATTTGGAGATTAAATCTCTTTTCCTTCAGATATAAAGAGTGCTCCCTTGTCCTTTGTGATGACCTCAGGGTGAAAAACTCTACACCGAGTTCACTATATGAACCACTGATGTATTTATACATGTTGATCATATCCCCCCTTAATCTCCTCTTCTCAAGAGAGAATAAATTCAATTTCTCTAATCTTTCCTCATAGCTGATCTCCTCCATGCCTCTTATCAGTTTGGTTGCCCTTCTCTGTACTTTCTCCAGTTCCCCAATGTTCTTTTTGTGAATTGGTGCCCAAAACTGAACTGCATATTCCAGATGAGGTCTTACTAATGATTTGTACAGGGGTAAAATGATATCTCTCTCTCTGGAGTCTATACCTTTTTTAATACAAGAGAGGATTTTGCTCACTTTAGAAACCGCAGCTTGGTATTGCATGCCATTATTAAGCTTGTGATCTACCAGAACGCCCAGATCCTTCTCCACCATTGATTCCCCAATTGTACCCCCCCTAGTATATGTATGGCCCATGTATATTCTTAGCCCCCAAGTGCATAACTTTAGATTTATCAACATTAAACCTCATTTGCCACATAGTTGCCCAATTAAACAGTGCATTGAGGTCAGCTTGTAAGTTGGAGACATCCTGTAAGGGCGCTATTCCACTGAACAGCTTGCTGTCATCTGCAAAGACTGAAATGGGATTTTTAATCCATGACCCTATATCATTTATAAATATATTAAAAAGTAAGGGTCCCAACACTGAACCTTGAGGTACACCACTGACAACCCTAGACCATTCAGAGTATGAATCATTAACCACTACTCTCTGAATTCAGTCTTTTAGCCAGTTTTCTATCCATATACATACAGATTTTTCCAAGCTTGTAGACTTTATCTTACACAATAGCCATGTGTGGGGAACCATGTCAAATGCTTTTGTAAAATCCAAGTATACCATGTCCACAGCCACTGCTTTGTCTAAGGTTTTGCTTACCTCCTCATAACAAGAAATCAGATTTTGTCTGTTGCTTAAAATATTTTTTTTCAAGCAATAACTCATCCATGTGGTCTTTTGTTAAACTCTCCAGTATCTTTCCAACTATAGAAGTTAAACTCACAGGTCTATAATTACTTGGTAAAGATTTTGATCCCTTTTTAAATATAGGCACCACTTTGGCCTTATGCCAATCCAGTGGTACTATACCAGTCAATAAAGAGTCCCTAAAAATGAGAAACAATGACTTTGAAATGACAGAGCTCAATTCTTTAACCTCCCAGGCGGTATGATTACGTCAGGAATTTTGTACCAAAAGCGGTACCATTTTTTTGCATGGAAACATGTAGTTTTCTATTGTAGGCTGTAATTTTTAGGAATAACTCACTGAAATCTGTACGAACAAGAGTCTATTAAACATTCCGGATATGATAAAACTTGAAACACGAAATCATAAATTATAATTTAATAAATAATCATAAAAAATAATAATATAATAATAATAAATTTAATTCAATAATATAATCAAACCAAAAACACTGAAATTTGAAATACAGAGGCAAATTCGCACATCGCTGAGCAAAGTCGCAAAATCGTTTTCAGTGTCTGATGACGAATTTCCCCACAAATCATTATCACTCAATTCTGCAAGTGGTTCTGATTTACTATCGCTGTTCTAAAACCGCTTTTGACGTAAAGGGACGCTTTTTGGCCGCCATGGACTTTTCTAAGTTTCCAGGCAGAAAGAACAGTCAAAATGCAGGCAGGGCACAGGACAAAGCAGTGGGGACAAAATGTATGTGAAATGCAGTGAAAAAGCAATGACAGCAAAAATGTCATTTTTTAAAAATTTCAAATTTCCCGCCGGTTCCGCCGCCCGCACGTTCCGACGTCACAGGGACCGGAACACGGAAGCCAGATGCCGGCATCCACCGGAGGAGATGGACGGGGACGCTGCAGAGGACCCATCGTGGGAGCGAAGGACAAGGTAAGTGCTGCAGGGACCCCCAGAGAACGCTGCATGGTAAGCCCGAGTGTAGCTCGGGGTTACCGTTCTTGGTATAGAAATTCTACCCCGAGCTACACTTGGGAAAACCGCCAAGGAGGTTAAGGACCCATGGGTGTATGCCATCTGGTCCAGGTGCTTTATTCACCTTTATTCTGTCTAAACATTTCTGGATCATATCAGTTGTGAGCCAATGTGGATCATCTGGGGCTGTGTAAATACCATGCCCATTAGGGACAAGAGGTCCCCCATGCTCCTTTGTATACACAGAGCTGAAGAAGGTATTTAATAAATTTGCCTTGTCTTTGTCCCCTGTCACCCACTCTAGATTATTTTGTAAAGGGCCTACATGCTAGGACCCGACCTTTTTATTATTAATATATTTGAAGAATTTTTTGGGGGTTTTCCTGCTTTCTTTTGCAATCTGTTGTGCATTTTCATTTTTTGCAGCCTTGATCTCCTTTATACATATTCTGTTATAATCTTTGTAATGTTTAAACGATGATAGCATTCCTTCATTTTTATATTTTGTAAAAGCTCTTTTCTTATTATTTATAGCTTTTTTAACTTTGGCCATAAGCCACATAGGTTTTATTGTTAGCCTTTTAAACTTGTTGCCCATGGGAATATATTTAGCAGTGTGTTCACATACTGTCTTTTTGAAAAACTCCCATTTCTGTGTTGTATTCATGGATGCCAATATTCCCTCCTAGTTTAAGTCTTGGAGAGCAGCTCTCAACCTTGGAAAATTAGCTCCCTTAAAGTTGAGTGTTTTTATTTTGCTCGTATGTGCTTGTTGTTTACAGCTAACAATAAATTTAATCGTGTTATGGTCACTGCTACCCATATGTTCTTTTATATGGATGTTAATAATAAGCTCTGCTTGGTTGTAAATTACCAGGTCCAGTAGAACATCATTCCTAGTTGGGGCCTCTATGAAGTGTACCATAAAATTGCCTTGTAGTAGGTTTATACATTTTGCCTGGACTTTTCCACATTCATGAGTGTGGTCACCCATTTTCTCCTTATATGATATTCTGTGGCTGTGAACTGGATAGACACCTTGGCATATGGGATTTATTTTATCGATCTGTGGACTTACCTTGAGCAGTGGTCTTTGTTTGCTTTTCATGTTTTGGATTCTACTCAATCTCATGATCCCAATAAAATAAACGCTTACCAGAAATTCAGACCTTTGAGTATCAGTTGGTCAAATCAAGCCTGATACAGTCATAATCTCCAGATGCCTCCCTTCTTCTCTTAAAAAAGTCAGATGAGGAAACACGTCGAGGCAGTGATGTCAGACATACAGGCCATAACAGAAAGTCAGGTATTCATAATCTTTGATTTTACATGCTGGTGTATTTTGGACTGATGTAAATGCATTTTAATTTAAAAAAACTAGCATTTTTTATTTTACTACACTACAAGCTCTATTCTTTCCCTTTATTTTTTCCTTATGTCATCTCTATGAGTGATTGAAAGTGCCTGTTGTATGAATGATCAGAAGCTTATGGAAGGACAGTGTCTCAGCATATAAAGCCTTAACAGACCCTATGAGATTCAAGTGTTGAATCTTCTGGTGAGAGGCCAGTTGCATGTGGTTCAGCATGTTGGTGAATTGGGTTGAGGAGGTTATTTATTTACATATGCATGCATTTCATGGTTTGGGGTACTTGATGTTTTATATTGATGTAAGTACATTTTTAATTTATTATTTTGGTTAACACAATTTGCTACACTATGGGTGTAATGTTTTTGTTTTTTTGCATGAAAGTTTTTAGAGGGCCATAAAGACAGAGGAATATCTGTAGAGTGCCTTGGAAGGAGGAGGGAAGCATCTAGAGATTATAATTGTATCAAGTTTGATTTGACCTATTGATGCACAAGGGTATGAATTTCTGGTGAGAGTTTAATTAATCTGGGCTCAAGAGATCGAGAAGAGAGTGTGCAGTTGGAAGAAAGTGTCACATGATTGGAACTGCATATTGTCTTTATTGTTTTATGAAAATATAGACACTAAGATTATTTTATAGTAGTGAGAGTCATGCTCACACTGTATAGTTTTGTTCTTAGAATTAGAACACTGGTTTAACATCTTAGGGCAGAGTTTACCTAAAACAAATTCCTTTAAGGTGAAAAATGCCATCATGATATATTGTAATTGCCTTTATATAGATTACACAGGATCAAATAACTTGAAAATTAGGCAATTATCCATTAGGCCACACACTGCACGGTTATTATATATACCAGACAATCACCTACTACCTTATTTAATCCATGATGGGGTTGGCAGGGGACTTACACTGGCTTGGGTTTGAGCCCTCTGCCTACCATGGCCCAGGTCCCCTGCCCGCCATGGCCCAGGTCTCCTGCCCACCATCACTAATATCTTGGAAATGGGACCTACTTTTACAATCTTCAATGAAGGTGAACTAGTACAAGGTCCAAAAACCTATTTGCTAAGTAACAAAAAACAAAGTGGTCCACTTCACAAGCAAAATCCTGACCTACAGCAAATATTCTGTTGTGGTGTTGTGGATCCGCCTGATTTGCTCAATCCAACTTTTTCATCACTTTGTGATGTGATACCACTCACAACTATGTCCAAAAATACCCACACCTATATAGAAATAAATATTTGTATGCTATGTTTCTGCTTGTCAGGCTGATTTACTAAAGATCTAGTATGCCAAGTAGGAGAAGTAGGAGTAAAGTTAGCCAGTACAAAAATAATACTCATGAGCTTAGAATTGTGGATTGCAAAAGATCATTCTTACAGATGCACTTGTGTTGCAATAGTATGCCCTCAACGTTTAGTACATATCTTATCATGATAGTTGTGGATCTTTTGCGTTTGCTGGGTTATGCTGCTAAAAATATGCTGTGGAGTAGGGGCATGACTTAGTGTCAGGAAAACTGTAGTGAGAACAGGCAGTGTAGTTGTAAAGGTAGCAACTAGAGGTCCCCAGAGTAGTGAGAAGGGTTTACCATAGACGGTGGTGCCAGCTCTGCCCCTGCTGGGTTGGAGTATCTTGGGTAAGAGGGCTCTGTATACATACAGTATAGTCTGGAGTCTGGTGGGATTCCCCCTGAGAGGTTAGAAAAGAACCAGGGCACACAAAGATGTAATCTTTGAGGATTTATCTCTGGGAGCTTTCCCTCAGAGGGGAAGGAAGGAAGGAGAGGTACAGAACTCATTAGAATACTTGCATCCCTATGGCTTGTGATGTAGGACAAAACCCTTAAGGTAAGGGCTGCTCCTTGATTAGGCTTTCATCTCTCATGTTTCCTATCTGTTTACAACCAGGGAATGTGCCAACACCCTCAAGATGACTGAAAGGATATATATATATACAGTCATGGCCGAAATTGTTGGCACCCTTGATATTTTTCCTGAAAATCAAGTATTTCACACAAAAAAGGTATTGCATTAACACATGTTTTGCTATACACATGTTTATTCCCTTTGTATGTATTGGAACAAATATAAAACAGAGGCAGAAAAGCAAATATGACATAATGTCACACAAAACCCCAAAAATGGGCTGGACAAAAGTATTGGCACCCTTAACTTAATATTTGGTTGCACACCCTTTGGAAAACATAACTGAAATCAGTCGCTTCCTATAACCATCAATAAGCTTCTGAAACCTCTCACCCGGAATTTTGGACCACTCTTCCTTTGCAAACAGCTCCAGGTCTCTCTTATTGGAAGGACACCTTTTCCCAACAGCAATTTTAAGATCTCTCCACAGGTGTTCAATGGGATTTAGATCTGGGCTCATTGCTGGCCACTTCAGAACTCTCCAGCGCTTCTTTGCCATCCATTTCTGAGTGCTTTTTGACGTATGTTTGGGGTCATTGTCCTGCTGGAAGACCCAGGATCTTGGACGCAAACCCAGCTTTCTGACACTGGGCCCTACAGTGCGACCCAAAATCCTTTGGTAATCCTCAGATTTCATGATGCCTTGCACACAGTCAAGGCACCCAGTGCCAGAGGCAGCAAAACAACCCCAAAACATCATTGAACCTCCACCATATTTTACCGTAGGTACTGTGTTTTGTTCTTTGTAGGCCTCATTCCGTTTTCGGTAAACAGTAGAATGATGTGCTTTACCGAAAAGCTCTATCTTGGTCTCATCTGTCCACAAGACGTTTTCCCAGAAGGCTTTTGGCTTACTCAAGTACATTTTGGCAAACTGTAGTCTTGCTTTTTTATGTCTCTGTGTCAGCAGTGGGGTCCTCCTGGGTCTCCTGCCATAGCGTTTCATTTCATTTAAATGTCGACGGATAGTTCGCGCTGACACTGATGCTCCCTGAGCCTGCAGGACAGCTTGAATGTCTTTGGAACATGTTTGGGGCTGCTTATCCACCATCCGGACTATTCTGCGTTGCAATCTTTCATCAATTTTCCTCATCCGTCCACGACCAGGGAGATTAGCTACAGTGCCATGGGTTGCAAACTTCTTGATAATGTTGCGCACTGTGGACAAAGGCAAATCTAGTTCTCTGGAGATGGACTTGTAACCTTGAGATTGTTGATATTTTGCCACAATTTTGGTTCTCAGGTCCTCAGACAGTTCTCGTCTCCTCTTTCTGTTGTCCATGCTTAGTGTGGCACAGACAGACACACAATGCAAAGGTTAAGTGAACGTCTCTCCTTTTTATCTGCTTTCAGGTGTGATTTCTATATTGCCCACACCTGTTACTTGCCCCAGGTGAGTTTACAGGAGCATCACATGCTTGTAACATTCTTATTTATCCGCAGTTGTGAAAGGGTGCCAATACTTTTGTCCAGCCCATTTTTGGAGGTTTGTGTGACATTATGTCGAATTTGCTTTCTTTCCTCCCTTTTTTTGTTTTGTCCCAATACACACAAAGGGAATAAACATGTGTATAGCAAAACATGTGTTAATGCAATACGTTTCGTGAGAAATACATGATTTCCTGGAGAAATATCAAGGGTGCCAACAATTTCGGCCATGACTGTATATATATATATATATATATATATATATACCAACTGGGTTTCCGCAAAAGATTTGTTTGGGCTCTAGATGTCATTGTGTAGACTCTTCCTTCTCCTAAACCCAAGATGGCAATGTCTTTCATTAACAGGTGCTGGGCGAGGAAAGGAATAGGTGCTGGGTGTAGCTGCTATTGAGGTCCATGGTCATAAGGCCTGAGGAAAGTATGGAACGGGCTTCTAGGTTGCGCTGGTTAGGCCAGGTGGACTCCCAAGGATCCTCCCTCAGGGGAAGATCACATGTCCATAACACCTCAGTGAAACTGCATGTACCAATCTATGCCCGACAGGGATGGTTAAACTAGTACAGGTGTTCCCCCAATACTATGCACATGGAGGATATGCAGTCCAGAATGCAGCTAGGTTACAACACAACAGTGCTTATTTTTGTCTTTTTATTATATCCTCTTTATTCATTGAAATCTAGTTGACATTCTATACTTTTAGTATTTTTCTCTCATTTGTTGAATAAATCAGACTGCATGATTAGTAATGTTTGTCAAATGAACCTGAGGTGGATCAGATCATATATGGCTAATGGTATTACATTATTCAGGATGCCACACGTAATGTATGTATTGATGTAGTGCCAGAAATGTCTCATATAGCAGTGGGAATCTGTCAGGTACAGATTGTCATGCAGTATAACCTCATGATTGATGTGGCTTACATGAGACAATAATAGATGTTGGTTTAATGGTGTATTTACGTTTATTTGGTGTATTTTGTTTTATAAGTAAAAGGACTTTTGTAAAGTGTCTGTCTGTGTTTTGCAATTTAAGTCCTTCTAAAAATGAGTTATAAGGGGTCCTTATGTAATTTTTTTTGAGGGGGGGGTATTGCAGAGGTCTGTGGTGTCCCTTTTTCCAAAGTAGTATCCCTGAATATGAGACTTCTCCACAAACTTCCACATTCTTTTTGAGGCACAGAATATGAGATGGGTCCCTTGTCTCCTCCACATGGTGAAAAAGTGCCCTATGGAGGCGTAGACATCCCCCCTGCCCCTAATATTAACAATCATGTGGAATGTTTTGTGATAGGAAGTGGGGCAGCATTCTTGCTTTTGCTCCATTTTCCTGACCTCCCAATCTGCATGCTTGTACAAACCAAGTGTGTTATTTCAAAAAAAGATGGAACCTATTTTATTTTTTATTTCTCTCTTATTACATTGTACTGCTTTGTAACAGCATGTGCAGTTATAGGGCATTTCCAAAGAATGGTATTGAAAGTATTTGTGTTATAATAATGAGCACCTTCAAGCCATATGAAAAGGCCCGCTCTTTGCTGAATGATTTTGCAATTTAAGCCCTAAAAATATTTACTCTGACTGTATATGCTGATGTTTTCTTTAAACAAATAGACTGATAGTAAGTTCTTGGTGATCTTGCCATTGCATCACAGTTCCATATTCAGAGTGGCAATGGAATGCTAATTGATTCACTCTCTCCTGAGATGCTACTCTGTGCTTGCTCCAGCTTTTCCGCAGAGTGAAACCTAAAAATTCCTTCTAAAACTATTTGCCCCATTAGACCCTCCTGTACATCATGCGGTGCACCACAGTCATTTGACTTACGGTGTATAAAAAAGATTGAAATATAATTTAAGATATAAAAATTCCTTAATAAGCTTAGTTAAAAGCATACAATAGTCATTAGAATGATTTCAATGCTTGAGGCAAAGTTTATGAATACAAACTATGAGAGGGTATTTATGTTGATTGACTGCTTCTGTCACGCCCTGTAGTCAGTAACACAGAAACCCCACCTCATAGTTAATATTCATGAACTCCTCCTCAAGTGTTGAAATAATTTTACAACGTAAAGAGTATATCATGTTTTTAATAAACAGTGTTGCTAAAATCAATCAAGCATTGCTATTGCCTTTTGTTATATTATTTAAATGTTATTTCAATATTTTTTTTATTTACAACATGTCACGTGAAAAGGAGGTCATATGACTCACTATGAAAAGAAAGGAAAAATGGTATTTAGCAGCATTGTTGTTAGGTGTGCAACCTGAACTGTAGCTGATAACAGCTGTGAAACGTTTTCCTTTGTTAGTGTATTATCCTTCTATAGTATGGACAGAGTTAAACAGAACATTCATTAAGGCAGAAATACAGCAGCCATATACAGTATAAGGAGACCACTTTGTAATGTTCATCCATAGAGTGTCTTCAGTGCAGAGGGTAGCCATTTTTTGGGGGTCTGGATCCTGCCTGGAGGACTGTGATTGGCTGAAGACAAAGCAAGGGGGAGTGTGGCCTGCAGGCTGCTCAGAAGAAATGAGGACAGTCTTATCCTAGAGCAGATAGGGTGAGAAAAAGAGAAAAAAAAATATCTGGAGTCTATATCTCTTTTAATAGAAGAAAGTATTTTGCAAGCTTTAGAATTTGCAGCTTGGCATTGCATGCTATTATTATGTCTACATACCAGAACACCTAGGTCCTTTGCAGACTGAATTTTTTAAGCCTATAGACTTTAACTTACACATTAGCCATGTGTCAAATGCTTTTGCAAAGTCCAAGTATACTATATCCACAGCCACTCCTTTAAGTTTTTGCTAGTTTTTCTCCCAATAAAACGTTTTTCCTCATAAAAGAAATCAGAATTGTTTGACAAATTTGGTGTTTTGTGAATCCACGCTATTGCTTAAAATACTGTTTTCTAGCAAAAATTATTCTATGTGGTCTTTCATCAAACTCTCAAATATCTTACCATCTGTAGAAGTTAAACTAACTGGTCTGTAGTTACTTGGTAAAGACTTTGATCTATTTTTAAATGTAGGCACCACATTAGTCTTGCACCAGTTTAGTGGTATCAGTCATTAAAGATAACCAAAATATAAGAAAAAATGGCTTTGAAATAACATAACTCAACTCTTTGATGACTTGTGAGTGTAAGCCATCTTTGTCCAGGTGATTTATTCATCTTTATTTTGTCTGAATGTTTTTGGACCATATCAATTTTGAGTCATTGGAATTCTTTTGGGTCTATGTCAATATTATTCCCATTATGGACTTGAGCGCCCATTTTCCTTTGTATACAAATTGCTGAAGAAGGTATTTAATACAATTGCCTTCTTTTTCTCCCTAATCACCAATCTTGTAAAGGGCCTACATGCTCAAACCTGACCTTTTTACTATTAATAAATTGGAAGAATGTTTGGTGAATTATCCTACTCTCTTTCACAACCTGTGGTTCATTTTGAATTTCTGTGGTCTTGTTTTCCTTTTTGTATGTTCTGTTTTATGCTTTGTAACTTTCAAATTATAATAGTGTTTCTTCATTTTTATATATTCTAAATGACTTTTTTCTTATTCTTTATAGGTTTTTAACTTTGGACATGAGCCACAAAGATTTTTGTAAGCCTTTTAAATGTATTTTTCATGGGAATATGTTTTGCATTGTGTTTACATACTATCAATTTGAAACATTCCCATTTCTGTTCTTTGTCCTTTACTGACAATATTCCTTTCCAGTCTAAGTCTTGGAGAGCTGACTTCAGCCCTGCAACATCTTCTCTCTTAAAATGAGTCCCATGTCATTGACCAGCTCACCATGCTCTATTTCCTAATATACACATACTTTTTTTTGGAAAAGCCAGAATTGAACTTCGGGCTCGGCCTGATTTGCTCAGCTCAGCAAATGACAATGATGAAGAAACAAAGCAAATAATGTGTACAGACACCTACATTGGCATCAAATGCAAACACAATTCCAAGCCATAGTTTTGCTTTGGTGTCTAGTAAAAGTTACTTTGCGTTATAAGTAAGGAAACTTAGACCTCTACAGTGTATTAATGTATTTTTACTAAATGAAAATGCTGTACATATAAACAATTACAATTACACTTATAGGAATACAAGACAAGACTGACAGATATACCTATACCAAGCAAAATGCTACCTTCCTTTCAAAACTATGCACTGTATACAATAACAATATGCTGAAAAGGATACTTAACTCAGGTTAGAGTGGGTTCATGATCTCCATAGGCAACGCGAGGTCCCAGGCTTACTATACAGTAATTGCAGGAGATTGGGTGAAAAACCTCTTCTTCTTCTGTCAGAGATCTTCCGTGGTGTTAAGTCATCTTAGAGTCCTCCTTGTCAGCCTAACCTGCCGACCTTTTATTTGAAAAGTTTACCATCCCCACATGGTTGTAGCCCCTTTCACAATACAGTGTGTCAATGCCAGAAACATTCTCCAATTTGACCTCAAGAGGGCACTGCGGTATCAGACATGCCATAGGTCATATATGTCAAAAGTCAAGCTGTGTTTGACCATGGATACAGAACAATAGACTGCCAACTGTCAACTGAAATACAACAATGGTATCTTTGTTACATTGTATCCAGCAGCATTTGCTTGAGAAGCATCTCCTAAAACTCCAAGAAACTTGGGGGTTTATTTACTAAAGCTGGAGAGTCCAAAATCAGACTCCCTTCTGCATAGAAACCAATCAGCTTCCAGGTTTCATTGCCAAAGCTTCATTGAACAAGCTGAGGTTAGAAGCTGATTGGCTTCTATGCAGAAGGGAGTCTGATTTTGGACTCTCCAGCTTTAGTAAATAAACCCCCTGATGTCTGTCACCTTGACAAACAGTCTGAGGAAATCCGTACACATATACTGTATATGTATATATATATATATATACACACACACACACACTGCTCAAAAAATAATTAAAGGATAACTTTGAAAACACATCAGTTCTCAATGGGGAAAAATATCATGCTGGATATCTATACTGATATGAACTGGGTAATGTGTTTGGAATGTAAAGATGCCCCATCGTTTGATGGAAATTAAAATGATCAACCTACAGAGAACTGAATTGAAAGACACCCCAAAAATCAAAGTGAAAAAATGATGCAGCAGGCTAGTCCATTTTGCTGAACTTTCATTGCAGCAACTCAAAATGGTACTTTTGTATGGCCCCCATGTGCTTGTATGCATGCCTGACAAAGCTGGGGCATGTTCCTAATGAGATGACGGATGGTGTCCTGGAGTATTTTTTCCCAGATCTGGACCAGGGCATCACTGAGCTCATGGACAGTCTGAAGTGCAACCTGGTGGCATCAGATGGACCGAAACATAATATCCCAGAAGTGTTCTATTGTATTTAGGTCAGGCGAGTGTGGGGGCCATTCACTGGTATCAATTCCTCCATCCTCCAGGAACAGCCTGCATACTCTCACCACATGAGGCCGGGCATTGTTGTTCATCAGGAGGAACCTAGGACCCACTGCACCAGTGCAGGGTGTGACAGTGGGTCCAAAGATTTCATCCTGATACCTAAAGGCAGCCAGAGTGCCATTGTCTAGCCTGTAGAGGTCTGTGCGTCTCTTCATGGATGTGCCTCCCTAGACCATTACTGACCCACCACAAAAACAATCATGCTGAACGATGTTACAGACAGCATAACATTCTCTATGGCTTCTCCAGACCCTTTCACGTCTGTCACATGTGCTCAGGGTGAACCTGCTCTAATCCATGGAAAGCACAAGGTGCCAATGGCAGACCTGCCAATTCTGGTGTTCAATGGCAAATGCCAATCGAGCTCTATGGTGCCGGGCAGTGAGCACAGTGAGACGTTGGGCCCTCAGGCCACCCTCATGAATTCTATTTCTGATTGTTTGGTCAGAGACATTCACACCAGTGGCCTTCTGGAGGTCATTTTGTAGGGTTATCGGTCATGCTAATGGGTTAAGGACCTTTTACGGCCCTATCCAGCTCTCCTAAAGTAACTGCCTGTCTCCTGGAATCTTCTCCATGCTCTTGAGACTGTGCTGGGAGACACAGCAAACTTTCTGGCAATGGCACCTATTGATGTGCCACCCTGGAGGAGTTGGACTGCCTGTGCAACCTCTGTAGGGTCCACTTATTACCTTATGCTACCAGTAGTGACACAGACCCTAGCCAAATGCAAAACTAGTGAAAAACAGTCAGAAAAGATGAGTAGGGAAAAAAATGTCATTGGCCTCCACTTGTAAAACCATTCCTGTTTTGGCGGTCGTCTCATTGTCGCCCATCGAGTGCACCTGTTTTTAATTTTATTAACACCAAAGCAGCTGAAACTGATTAACAACCCCTTCTGCAACTTAACTTGACCAGATCAATATCCCAGGAGTTTGTTTGACTTGATGCTACACTCTGATTAAAGTGTTCCTTAAATTTTTAGAGTAGTGTGTGTGTATATATATATATATATATATATATATATATATATCAAATGGAACACAGTGTGATGTGTTTATTATTTTAAAGAACAAAGGCGTTAGAACAATTTTAAGCTATTGGGAATAAACTGGAATAGTGACAGGCTGTAGTTATTGCTATGGGCAACGTGCACCAGATATGGTCTCCTTACGCACAAGTCCTGTGCATCAGCACGTTGGGCTTTTACACTGCCAGAGATTTGCTAATATATTTGGGCATCGTAGTACAGGGGAAGAAAAAGCTAATGAAGGATTGTTGGCCAACTACAATGCTTGCGCATTGCCACAGTTTCATCTACCTTTCAACCAGCACTCTATTTGATGGAGGTATTGTTTGTCTTTTCTGGTCAAAAGGTAGCTAAATTTTCACTTGCTCAATGTATTCCACCTTGAATATTGCATTGCTCTCGGTTTTGTTTTTAAAAAGCGAATGGTTCCACTGTGTCTCACCATTACATAGCTAGTGAATCTCCAGAATCCCAGAGCATAGTCTGAATGACTGTCATAAATCTGACGTTGCTACAATTAACTGCTCTGGTGCTTTTGCTCCTGTTATTTGCTGCTTCATAAATGTCATGTAGATCCGATTTTTGCATTTGCCACCTAGCGTGGCTCTGGCATGTGTGTATGTGTGTGTGTGAGTGTATATGTGAACTGCCAAAATACCAGTTCATTAATTTACCTCCCACATATCCTGCAGTGGGACATGTTTGCATTAATTTACTAAAATGCTCTGCGAAATGGAGTTTTAGAGACAGGGGTAGGCTCAGTAAGTTCAGCACATTTATGGAATTCCATTTGACACTGGTCTTTTCTAATACTAAAGGGGACAGGGTGATCAGGATAGTGGAGAGTATAATTTAACTATAGGTTAAATTAGTATTAAATATGTTGTACAAATCCATCTAATGAGAGAGGCTTAATAAGCATAGCGAGCACTAAACCTCCATAATTCATAGAAGGCCTGTACCTAATCGGTAAAGACTTGTTATATGGAGAAGAAAAGCTGAGATTGCTCATTCATAATTATTTCTATTGATAAACAATGCTCCAGAGCAGCATGATATTGATCTGTTACTACATTATGATATTAGCATAGACTCAATTAAATGTACTTACCATTTTATCTAGTAACAGTGTTGGAAAATTACATTTTACTAAATATTATTAGAGTTACATTCATATTGTAAGAATTCTATATCAAACTATAAAGTTTAATACTTGAAAAGACCTCAGGACAGAAAATGTGTGGATTTACATTTTTATCAGTGTGAATGGACACTAAATGGAGCTCTGCATAAATGTATTTTTTAGTGCAAGCAGTATAGGTACATATATTTGACTTAGTATCAGTCTCTCACAGTATAATGTACAGCACAACTCATAGAAAGAAAGGGAGATGCACTAAAAGGAGCCTATCAAGTTCAAGGAGCATACTGACAGGAGAAGGAGCAGAGAGAGATAACATCATCCATCTGCTGCTTCTTTTCCAGTGACTAGTCTCAGATAGTGAAAGTGAAACTATATCAGAAAAGATCAGGTCTCCCTTCCAGATAAGATTGTGCTATGTGGCAGAGCTATGCATATCTCAGGAATGGATAGTCAGAAAGACAAATTCATTGACAGGCAAAACCGCTCCCTTATATGACTTGTATCAATGTATTTAGCTTTTTGCCTGTAGTTCAACTTTATTGGTTTGTCTCTGTTTATGTTCTGTTTATGTCCTGACAGAACACACTGATTAGCACTCACAGGCATTGGCTGTAAGCTCTAGTTGGATGCTGGTTCTCCAGCATGCTTGTTTGACAGAAGTTGGTTGGACAAAGAGCTGTACGCACATACCAAAAGTCTGCCGGTTCCTGCTGAACTGACCATTTTCGGCCGATTTGTGTAAAGTGTGTACCAGGGGCGGACTGACAACTCATGGGGCCCCCGGGCAATAGGGGATCATAGGGGCCCCTGTGTCCTTGCCCAAACTCAAAAAAGCCTATGAAAAAGGAACCAGGGGCATCTCATGGGGCACCCTACTGACCTCAGGCCCTCGAGCAGTGCCTGAGTTTACAAATGGTCAGTCCGCCCCTGGTGTGTACCCAGCTTAAGAGATAAATACAAAAGGTTCTATGAATCATGAACACCTTGGATAAGGTTTTACAACTCTCGACAGTATACAGTGCTGACCTCTTATCATAGATTTGGGACAAAAATTAAATCTTATTTTATAATCATGTTCATATAAGGAAGACAGGCTTGTTCATAATCATATTTTATTTTGGTTCATTTTTCCTGCTCATATTTATTATTTAGGATTACAAGGTTATATTGCATGGGGGTGACCCCTGGAATGGAACTTAGGATGGCTGCCCTCACCCTTGTTTTTTTTTGTGCTACCTACTCATTCGTGTATTGTATATTTGTATAGGTCATGATTTTGTTTGTATATCAATTCCCTGTGAACTGGAAAAAAAAAAAGATTTAATAAAACTGGACAGATGGAATGTTTTTCTTTAGACATGTTTGATATAAGTTTTTGCATTTCTAATATTCTTTAACTATTATACCTTTCTGCTGCCTCACAGTTGGCCATCCACTCCTCAAAAAGCTCCACTTCCTTGGCCTCCTCTTTCCTGGTTCTCCTCTTAACTATTGCAGCCCACCCTCAATGTCATCTACAGTTCTAACTCCACTCCCCTTCCTCTTTCCTTTGGGGCTCCCTAAGGCTATGTACTTGGACCCCTTCTATTCTCCATCCACACATCCTCCCTGGGTCAGTTGATAGCTTGCCACAGCTTCCAGTGCCATTTCTCAGCTTAAAACACCAAAATCTATCTCTCTACTCCTCAGCTCATCTCTTTAGTCTCCCCGCACATCAATCATCAATCAATGACATATCAATAGGAATACCAACCACTTCCTCAAACTCAAACTTTACAAAATTGGGCTCATAACATTTTCTTTGCTGTATTCCCTCTAGTCACTTGCCCATCAAGATTAACAGCACAACTATCAGTTATGATAAATGTATTGCAAGGTGCAAGCTTGTACTCTGACTTAACCTTTTGACCCCACAGCCAATCACTGTCCACATCATAACTTTTCAAAAACATGTACCAATGGCACCATGAAGCTAATCATTTACTCCCTTATCTCTCAGCTTGACCATTCCAACTCCTTTGTTGGCCTACCATTACAAAGCCTATGATGAATGCTGCTGGAAGACTTATCCACCCTACCAACCATTTAATGTCTGCTGACTTTCTCTGCCCATCCCTACACTAAGATTTAAGTACAATTAAAATTACTAACAACAACATACAAGGCCATCCACAACTCAATCCCAAGCTAGATCACTAACCCCATCTCATAATTTCACCCAAACCATCTTCTATCCTTTTCTTAAGACCCTTCTGCTCTTTAACTTCCTTGTCCTCTCCTTCTATGCTCACTGCCAATATTATTTCAGAGCCTCTACCATCCTCTGGAACTCTCTATCCCAATCTGCCCAGCTATCTCCCACTCTGTCTGTGTAAGGAACCTGTTGTCAGGTATAGTCCAAAATAGAGCTTTGGCTGGGGGTTGAGGTGTTGGCATAGTCAGGCAGGCCAGATCAACAATAAATCTTGGAGGCAAGGTAAAAAGTCAGAATCCAGAAGCGCGGCCAGAGACAGGCAGTGTCATACACAGTTTGGCAGAGTAATGTAGAATCAACAGGCAAAGAGAATAATCCAGGAATCAGGCAGAAGTCAAAATCCAGATGTTCAGTAGTTCAGCAGTATAGCATACCCAGGGAAATAGATCCAACAAACGGGCACAGTCCATAGGAAGTCCTGCAATTTAAGCTGATCTGATTGTGGATTGATTGCAGATTGAAGACAGGTGGGGCTAGAGAGTACTAGGAGTACTATGCAAGGTATATACTGTACGCCTCAGGTTCCCCAGTGGCAAAGCAAACAGAGCCACAGCCCAAAGACAGAAGTACACAAGCTCAGGCACATGCCCAGGCACATGACAGTCTGCCTTAAGGTGATGCCAGAAAACTAATCTCTTCAGATAAGCCTATCCCATCTCTATGCAAAAACTATGTTTATACTTTCTCCATCAACTCATCCATTAAAGTTTTTACCTTTCGTATCACTTGCCCCTCCCTATTAGATTGTAAGCTGTCATGGGCAAGGCTATCCTAAACCACTTGTTTTGAATTGTATTTAGACTGTGTTGTCCCATTTTATTTTGTAAAACACTGCTTATATAAATCCTGCATAGTCATATAATATTAATAGCAGCAAATATCAGAATGTTTGGCTATTTTGATTAAAAAGCAAAGGGAAAACTCAAACATGGGAATGTTGAGTTCAGTGAGTTTAATCATACAGCTTTGCTGTAGTGCTCTTTGAGATACTTTAGTTTAGGGACCAACTTTTTTTTTTTTTTTTTTGTATTTCAATGGTTTTATTAACTTTTTAAATGTTTTAACAAAGAAAGACTTGATCAAAAGGCACGCCCAGGTAAGGGCTACCAATGGCACATAAAAAATACAGAGAACAATGCTATCACACTAACAGTGCAAAAGGCACACCCACACAGGGGCTATCAATGACACATAAAACACAAAAACAGTGAAATAACACCAACAGGAACTCAAACCAAAGACAAATATCGACTGCCTCACAAAGATCAAGCAAAAATAAAGAGGAGAAAAGAGTAAAGAAGGAAGAAGACAAGACCAGAAGCAGGGATGCCAATACCGAACAGCATCATAAACCCAGGCTAGCTGGGGGGAGTGTGTGAAAAGCATATGTCAACCACGGGTCCCAGATTTTCAAAAATTTTCATTGGGAATCATTGCAGATACTCAACATTTGTTCATTGAGAATCAGAGTGGTCATACAGTCCTGCACCTCCTGAACAGGGACAGATGTACTCTTCCAGGTCTGAGCAATAGTTCTAGTTGCTGACAAAAACAAATAGGAAGCCAACTTCTGCTGGTGAGCCCACAAGCCTGGTATGGGAAAGTGAAGCAAGGCATACCAAGCTTCCCAGCATTATTACCCGCCTGCCTCCCAGAGATGAAACCAACTTGGTCCCTGTGGACCAGACTCTGCAAATATCTATTGATAAGAAGACTGGGAATCTTGTCCAGTATCTTCAGATCCTCATTAACCTCTTGCCGACCGCGCATAGCCGAAAGACGGCTTCACCGCGGCCGGCCAGTTCTGAGTGGACGTCATATGACGTCCTCCCAGAACGCGCTCTCCTGCGCGCCCCAGGGGGCGCGCACCGGCGATCTCCGTGATCGCTGTGTCCTACGGACACAGCTGATCACGTGATGTGGTGAAAGGCCGATCCCACCGGCCTTTTACCACGTGATCAGCGGTGTCCAATGACACGCTGATCACAGGGAAATGCAAGTGCCGGTTCTCGGCTGCACTTTCCTCACGCTGTCAGATCGTGAGGAAAGTACTGCCGAGAACCGGCAGTTGTCAGAGCGGGGATCGGCACCGATCATCAGGGCACTGATGATCAGTGCCCTGATGATCGGTGCCCAGCAGTGACCCCCGCAAGTTCCGATCAGCAGTGCGCCCACTAGCCCCGCCCACCCATTCCCAGCAGTGCCCCCACCTGTGCCCAGCAGTGCCCCCACCTGTGCCCAGCAGTGCACCCACCTGTGCCACTCTGCAGTGCCACCTACCTGTGCCCAGAAGTGCCACCTACATGTGCCCAGCAGTGCCACCCACCTGTGCCCACCCACCTGTGCCCACCAGTGCCACCCACCTGTGCCCACCAGTGCCACCCACCTGTGCCCACCCACCAGTGCTGTCCACCAGTGCCACCCACCAGTGCAGCCCAGCAGTGCTGCCAGTCAGTGCCACCAGTCAGTGCCCAGGGGTTGTGCCAGTCAGTGCCGCCAGTCAGTGCCCAGAAGTGATGCCAGTCAGTGCCGTCTATCAGTACCCATCATCAGTGTCACCTATCAGTGCCGCCTATCAGTGCTGCATATCAGTGCCGCCTATCCGTGACCCCTAATTAGTGCTGTCTATCAGTGCCGCCTATCCGTGCCACCTCATTAGTACTGCCTATCAGTGCCCTTTAGTGCTGCCTATCAGTGCCCATCAGTGCCGCCTATCAGTGCCCATCAGTGCCGCCTCATCAACGCAAATCAGTGAAGGAGAAAAAATACCTGTTTGAAAATTTTTATATAAGAAACAAATAAACTTTTTTTTTTTTTCAAATTTTTTGCACTTTTTTAAATTTATAGCGCAAAAAGTAAAGCGCCCAGTGGCGATTAAATACCACCAAAAGAAAGCTCTATTTGTGAGAAAAAAATGATCAAAATTTCATATGGGTACAATGTTGCATGACCGCGCAATTGTCAATCAAAGTGCGGCAGCGCTGAAAGCTGAAAATTGGCCTGGTAAGGAAGGGGGTATAAGTGCCCGGTAGGCAAGTGGTTAAGAAGAGACATGGGCAGAAAGGCTTGCGGTTCCAGTACGTCTTCTGTTGTCTTAGGAATCATTGAGATGTGAGCTCTAAGCGCATCTGGAGAGGGAAGAGAACCCTGTTGTAATTCATTAAAATAAGCAGCCAAAAAGGGAACCAACAGGGTTACAAATTTCTTGTAATAGAGACCTGAAAAGCCATCAGGACCCAGGGCCGCAGTGGACCATAAAGATTTCATAGCTTGAAGTACTTCTGATACAGTTACACCTGCATTAAGGACCACCCATGCCGCTTTGGACAATCCAGGGAGTTGTAGATCTTGAAAGAACGCTTCCGCCTGAGCTACAGGAAAGGGATCTGGTTTAGCATATAAGTGAGAAAGGAAGTCCACGAAACGACCTGCTGGGGATTGGAGGTGCAGCCCCCTGCAGGGAGCCACAACTGGACCTGTTTATGGGGTTTCCCCACAGAATTGAGTTTCCTAGCCAGCATCAGACCCGGTTTATTAGCACAGGTATTAAATTTATGTTTGGTACAACGCAGGGCCCGTTCAGCCTCTGAAGAGGCAAGTAAGTCCAATTCTGCCGCCAGGGCATCCCGTATTCATTTATGGGCTGCGGACAGGTGTGACTTCCAATGAGCATCCACAGAGGCTAGCTGAGAGTGAAGGTCCAAAAGACGATGCTCCCGCTTCCAAGCTGTAGCCAGCTGTATAATGAGACCCCTCACCCTTGCTTTATGTGCCTCACACAGGGGTACTGGAGAAGAAACAGATCCTGAATGCTCCGCAAAAATACGTTCGTATGAAAGATTCCATTTGCTGGCAAGTGGCCTGGGTGGTCAATGAAGACTCGTTAATGCACCAGTGAAAAGGATGCCATGTTAACCCCAAAAGTGCAAGAAGCAGAACTAGGGGATTGTGGTCTGACCAGGGTGAGGAAGGGATAGATATCCGCCTGACTAAAGGAAGCTGATGGACATGCATAAATACATGGTTGATTCTGCAAAAACTATTATGAGGAATAAAGTAGAATGTGAAGTCGCACTCAGTTGGGTGAAGTTCCCTCCAAACGTCCACTAGCCCCGCAGACTGCAGGAGAGAGCGCATGTGCTCCTCCTGCACTAAGTTGCAAGGAGAGGCCACCCCCTGAGCATAGCACCTATCTAGAGTGGAATTCAAGGTAACATTTGAATCCCCCAAAAGAAGAAGAAGACCCTTGGAGTGTCGGGAAATGATGGTACAAAGATGTGAGAAGAATTTGTGCTGAAAGCGATTGGGAGTGTAATAGGAAACAAAAGTGACCTCCTTATTCCAAAGGGTGACCTGCAGGAACAAGTACCTGCCCGTGGGGTCCGCTCTATGCCGAGCGCAGGTAAAAGGGAGGTTGCACTTGAAGACTATCAGAAAATCCCTTTGTCTCTCAGAAGTCGAGGACATGTAAAAAGTGATATAATGAGATAAGAGAGCAGTGGAGGACTAGGCAAACCTGGTTTCCTGCAACATACCACATCAATGTGTTGCAATTTGAGGTGATGAAAAACTTTAGACCACTTCTAGGTGAATTAAAGCCTTGGATATTTTGTGAATGTACTTTAAAAGGGGGCAAAGCCATGGCGGGGTTGGCGGAATCTGCTCACTAGAAAAGGCAGAAGTCGGCCAATAATGCCCACCCCGAAGGACAGCCGGTCCATGCCGGCCCGCAACCCTGCAGAAAACAAAAACAGAAAAACCAGGAAAAACAAAAAGACAAGAAAAAAAGGAAACACAGAGAATATGTACAATGGCATAGCCATATCACATCTATGGTGAAATGCATCCTACACTCAAAGGATACCAGTTGGGTTGGCTCTACCACCAAACACATGACTGCAAATTAATACATCAATAACATCAGAATGTTTTCCTTAGTGTGATAATAGGTGAATTTGATGATGATGTGTCTTGGGGGCCCCTACGGCCATCTGGGACCCATTGCACGAGCAATGTGGTCAAATTCCAGACAGTCAATGGGAATGGTGGGGGACAGCTCCTGAAACAGAGCAGTAGTGGTTGAGGTGAGATCCATAACGGATTCTGGAAATACCCTGTAAGCGTACGTTGCCGCAGAGGGAGCGGCTCTCAAAATCCTCAAGTCGGAGCAGCGCGTCTGCCAATTCTTTCTTAAGGTTGCACAGATCCTGCTCATGGCTTTCTATGGCCGTGGCTGCAGCATCCATCTTATCCTCAAGATTGTTCGTCCGATTGTCCAGCTTTCTAATTTCTCGAGAGAGACGTTTGGCCAGCTTGGAATTAGTGGAGGACAATTCTGTCTGCAGCACCAACTTGAAGCGATCCAAGAGCTCAGCATCCCACAGGGCTGGTGCAGGGGGTTGCAGGGGTTGCAGGGGTGTCTCTGACTCAGTGCCCACCTCAGCAGCGGGAGCCTGTGCACCAGTGGGCGAAGTCGGCGGTGAGCCCAAGATTGAGGTCGATGATCCAGATGCAGCCTCCGGCAGGTAGGCCACGGGTTCTGGCGCGGCCTGCCGAGCACTGGAGGAGCAGCCAGCCCCATTTTTTTCCCCCATCTAGGCAGTCAAGGTGGCAGCAATCTGGGAGGGGTTTGTGGGCAGCTGGATGACCCCCTTGTGAGCTGGTAAAATGGCTGATGTGTTTGGTGGGCGAGGAGCGCACCTACTGAGCAGCCATTTCGGATGCTGCTCACGATTGCCCCCCCAGGGGCCAACTTTAAACCATATACAAGTATATTTATTATATATTTATTTATTTAATTGATTGTGCATTGCAAATCATTCTGGATTTTTTTTATCAAATCAAACACAATTATTGTGCTGCACTACAAAAAAAAACACTGCATGCATTTGTATTCAATAAAATGGGGTTTCTATGACCACATATAATTACATACTATGTAAAAAAATGCATTTTTCCTTAAAGACAAAACATTTTAGATGTGGATAGAGTAGGGAAGTGCTGAATCTGGTAGAATTTTATTATTGATTGTATCCCTCTTGGTTGCCAACAGCAGTAAAAACATACCAACACAAAGTAATCCTTTGTTACAAATACTAGTATTGTTATAGTTAACAATCTTAATTACTTTATTTTTTCTTATACCTTAACATTTTTTAATATAATACCTACTAAAAGGCATAAACATCAGCATCAAAGAGGACTGAAAACAGCTTGAATAACACATTGTAGACCACTGATTTACATGTAAATATAACTAATTAGAATATATTAGGAATAAAAACAACTGACAGGTAAAATAATAATTTTTATTAGCTTAATAACTAGAGATGAGCGAAGAAATGAAAAATTCGATTCGACTGATTCGGCGAATTCGTGGACAATATTCGATTCGAGTCGAATAAATTCGCTGTGAATTTAACTTAAAAAAGGGTGTTTCTAGGCTTCAGAGAGACTTAATATTAGTGCAGAACACTGTACCTTTAATTTAAATGCCCTTGGAGTCTGCTGGGGAAGAGAAATAATACTGTCAGTCAGTATGACATGCAGATGAGTGCCGTCGATCTTAGAATCACCGCACACTTCACTCATTTGGGCAGTCACGGGGCCAAAACCAGAGTGTGGAGCCACAGTGTGGCGGTGGAGGCAGCAGCAATGGGAGGCCATACAGCACCCTATGACAAAAATGGAAACCACCAGCAGTGTGAGGAGACCTGAAAGTGGCACATGGCAGAGTGTGGCGATAGAGACAGCAGCAATGGGAGGCCGTACAGGGACCCATGACACACTCTGGACCTGGCAGCAGCATGAGGAGGCGGTACAGGGGCCCATGACAGATTACGGGCCTGGCAGCAGCATGAGGAGTCGGTACAGGGGCCCATGGCAGATTACGGGCCTGGCAGCAGCAATGGGAGGCCGTACAGGGACCCATGACACACTCTGGACCTGGCAGCAGCATGGGGAGGCGGTACAGGGGCCCATGACAGATTACGGGCCTGGCAGCAGCATGAGGAGTCGGTACGGGGGCCCATGACACACTCTGGACCTGGCAGCAGCATGAGGAGGCGGTACAGGGGCGCATGACAGATTACGAGCCTGGCAGCAGCAACTTGGACAGGAGGACGTTCAGCTTCTGCACCGTCGGGTGCGTGCTCGCAAACTGTTGTCTCTTGGAAACGGATTCCAAGAAAGACTGCTGACGGAATCCGTGAAGAGGAGTAGCAGGAGAAGGAGCATCTGAACGAGCGGAATATGCCAACAAGCGACAACAGTGGCCCATGACAGATTACGGGCCTGGCAGCAGCATGAGGAGTCGGTACGGGGGCCCATGGCAGATTACGGGCCTGGCAGCAGCTATGGGAGGCCCGTAATCTGCCAGCACCCTATGACAAAAAATGGAACCCACCAGCAGTGTGAGGAGACCTGAAAGTGGCACATGGCAGAGTGTGGCGATGGAGACAGCAGCAATGGGAGGCCGTACAGGGACCCATGAGAGACTCTGGACCTGGCAGCAGCATGAGGAGGCGGTATAGGGGCCCATGGCAGATTAGGGGCCTGGCAGCAGCTATGGGAGGCCCGTAATCTGCCAGCACCCTATGACAAAAAATGGAACACACCAGCAGTGTGAGGAGACCTGAAAGTGGCACATGGCAGAGTGTGGCGATGGAGGCAGCAGCAATGGGAGGCCGTACAGGGACCCATGAGAGACTCTGGACTTGGCAGCAGCATGAGGAGGCGGTATAGGGGCCCATGGCAGATTAGGGGCCTGGCAGCAGCTATGGGAGGCCCGTAATCTGCCAGCACCCTATGACAAAAAATGGAACACACCAGCAGTGTGAGGAGACCTGAAAGTGGCACATGTTTGGGGCATGATTCATGGCGGATTTAGTCAGTTGTGTCAGGAACTGGTGGTTTGAAATCCAGACTAATCCACGCCTGATTCATTTTCACAAACGTGAGTCTCTCCACACTTTGGGTGGACAGTCGTGTCCTCCGCGGAGTTGCAATACCTCCTGCCGCACTAAACACGCGCTCCGATGCCACGCTACTGGCCGGGCATGACAGCCTTTCAAGGGCAAATTCAGCTAGTTGGGGCCAAAGGTCAAGTTTCGTTGCCCAGTAGTCAAGGGGATTGTCTACCTCGGTTGGCAGGGTGCTGTCCAAGTAGGCCTAAGCCTGTTGTTTGAGGTCCTGCTCCAGGTCCACCTGATGCTGCTGCTGCTGCTGCGGCTGGTTAGTAGTTTCCTCACTGCGCTGGTGAAGAAAGCTACTCATCATCGACTGCAGACTGAGGCAGCCGCTGCTGGTGGAGCTGCCACTGCTCCTACCACCCCACCCCTCCCCTGCTGCCATGGCAGCGGAACACGAGCGCACAGGGCCCACAGTGTCTGAGGATGGACGTTGGCGCAGACAGGCAGAGACCAGCTGACTACATAGGTGTTTTTTATAGTACGTTATTTTGGCCTCCCTCTCAGCAGGTGTGAAAAAGGCCACCATTTTTGAACGGTAGCGAGGGTCCAACAAGGTGGACAGCCAAAAGTCATCCCTCTGTCTGATGGTTATTATTCGGCTGTCGCTACGCAAGCAACCGAGCATGCTATGGGCCATTTGTGCCAAGGAATGCGAGGGACTCCCTGCCTCCATCTCCACAGCATACTGCCACGGTGCGTCTAGGTCCTCTGTCTCCTCTTCCTCCTCCTCTACCAGATGCTCCTGCTCCTCCACTCCTGTCCGCTGAGTGGAAAAACCACCCATTTCACTCAATAATTCCTGAGCACCAATGTCCTCCTCTACCTCCTCCTCTTCTTCCAGTCCTGCCCCCACAGGGGCCATGTGGCGTTGAGATCTGTGCGCCACGTCTACCGCACCCTGACCAGCCATTGTTAACAGCATTTGTTCCAGGACGTGCAACAGAGGAATGACGTCGTTCATCCCATAGTCCTGCCGACTCACGAATAGCGTGGCCTCCTCAAAGGGCCTGAGCAAGCGCAGGTGTCACGCATGAGCTGCCAATGGCTGACATCTAAGTTACACAGGGAGTACCTTTATCTGCTTTTAACATCAGGAAATCTGTGATGGCCTTTTGCTGTTCGTAAAGGCGGTCTAACATATGTAGGGTTGAATTCCACCTTGTTGCAACGTCACAGCATGAGGAGTCGGTATAGGGGCCCATGGCAGATTAGGGGCCTGGCAGCAGTTATGGGAGGCCCATAATCTGCCAGCACCCTATGACAAAAAATGGAACACACCAGCAGTGTGAGGAGACCTGAAAGTGGCACATGGCAGAGTGTGGCGATGGAGACAGCAGCAATGGGAGGCCGTACAGGGACCCATGAGAGACTCTGGACCTGGCAGCAGCATGAGGAGGCGGTATATAGGGGCCTACGGCAGATTAGGGGCCTGGCAGCAGCTATAGGAGGCCCGTAATCTGCCAGCACCCTATGTCAAAAAATTCAACACACCAGCAGTGTGTGAGGAGACCTGAAAGTGGCACATGGCAGAGTGTGGCGATGGAGACAGCAGCAATGGGAGGCCGTACAGGGACCCATGACAGACTCTGGACTTGGCAGCAGCATGAGGAGGCGGTATATAGGGGCTTATGGCAGATTAGGGGCCTGGCAGCAGCTATAGGAGGCCCGTAATCTGCCAGCACCCTATGTCAAAAAATTCAACACACCAGCAGTGTGAGGAGACCTGAAAGTGGCACATGGCAGAGTGTGGCGATGGAGACAGCAGCAATGGGAGGCCGTACAGGGACCCATGACAGACTCTGAACTTGGCAGCAGCATGAGGAGGCGGTATATAGGGGCCCATGGCAGATTAGGGGCCTGGCAGCAGCTATAGGAGGCCCGTAATCTGCCAGCACCCTATGTCAAAAAATTCAACACACCAGCAGTGTGAGGAGACCTGAAAGTGGCACATGGCAGAGTGTGGCGATGGAGACAGCAGCAATGGGAGGCCGTACAGGGACCCATGACAGACTCTGGACTTGGCAGCAGCATGAGGAGGCGGTATATAGGGGCCCATGGCAGATTAGGGGCCTGGCAGCAGCTATGGGAGGCCCGTAATCTGCCAGCACCCTATGTCAAAAAATTCTACACACCAGCAGTGTGTGAGGAGACCTGAAAGTGGCACATGGCAGAGTGTGGCGATGGAGACAGCAGCAATGGGAGGCCGTACAGGGACCCATGACAGACTCTGGACTTGGCAGCAGCATGAGGAGGCGGTATATAGGGGCCCATGGCAGATTAGGGGCCTGGCAGCAGCTATGGGAGGCCCGTAATCTGCCAGCACCCTATGTCAAAAAATTCAACACACCAGCAGTGTGTGAGGAGACCTGAAAGTGGCACATGGCAGAGTGTGGCGATGGAGAAAGCAGCAATGGGAGGCCGTACAGGGACCCATGAGAGACTCTGGACCTGGCAGCAGCATGAGGAGGCGGTATATAGGGGCCTATGGCAGATTAGGGGCCTGGCAGCAGCTATGTGAGGCCCGTAATCTGCCTGCACCCTATGTCAAAAAATTAAACACACCAGCAGTGTGAAGAGACCTGAAAGTGGCACATGGCAGCAGAGTGTGGCGATGGAGACAGCAGCAATGGGAGGCCGTACAGGGACCATGACAGACTCTGGACTTGGCAGCAGCATGAGGAGGCGGTATATAGGGGCCCATGGCAGATTAGGGGCCTGGCAGCAGCTATGTGAGGCCCGTAATCTGCCTGCACCCTATGTCAAAAAATTTAACACACCAGCAGTGTGAAGAGACCTGAAAGTGGCACATGGCAGCAGAGTGTGGCGATGGAGACAGCAGCAATGGGAGGCCGTACAGGGACCATGACAGACTCTGGACTTGGCAGCAGCATGAGGAGGCGGTATATAGGGGCCCATGGCAGATTAGGGGCCTGGCAGCAGCTATGTGAGGCCCGTAATCTGCCTGCAACCTATGTCAAAAAATTTAACACACCAGCAGTGTGAAGAGACCTGAAAGTGGCACATGGCAGCAGAGTGTGGCGATGGAGACAGCAGCAATGGGAGGCCGTACAGGGACCATGACAGACTCTGGACTTGGCAGCAGCATGAGGAGGCGGTATATAGGGGCCCATGGCAGATTAGGGGCCTGGCAGCAGCTATGTGAGGCCCGTAATCTGCCTGCACCCTATGTCAAAAAATTTAACACACCAGCAGTGTGAAGAGACCTGAAAGTGGCACATGGCAGCAGAGTGTGGCGATGGAGACAGCAGCAATGGGAGGCCGTACAGGGACCATGACAGACTCTGGACTTGGCAGCAGCATGAGGAGGCGGTATATAGGGGCCCATGGCAGATTAGGGGCCTGGCAGCAGCTATGTGAGGCCCGTAATCTGCCTGCAACCTATGTCAAAAAATTTAACACACCAGCAGTGTGAAGAGACCTGAAAGTGGCACATGGCAGCAGAGTGTGGCGATGGAGACAGCAGCAATGGGAGGCCGTACAGGGACCATGACAGACTCTGGACTTGGCAGCAGCATGAGGAGGCGGTATATAGGGGCCCATGGCAGATTAGGGGCCTGGCAGCAGCTATGTGAGGCCCGTAATCTGCCTGCACCCTATGTCAAAAAATTTAACACACCAGCAGTGTGAAGAGACCTGAAAGTGGCACATGGCAGCAGAGTGTGGCGATGGAGACAGCAGCAATGGGAGGCCGTACAGGGACCCATGAGAGACTCTAGACTTGGCAGCAGCATGAGGAGGCGGTATATAGGGGCCCATGGCAGATTAGGGGCCTGGCAGCAGCTATGTGAGGCCCGTAATCTGCCTGCACCCTATGTCAAAAAATTAAACACACCAGCAGTGTGAAGAGACCTGAAAGTGGCACATGGCAGCAGAGTGTGGCGATGGAGACAGCAGCAATGGGAGGCCGTACAGGGACCCATGAGAGACTCTAGACTTGGCAGCAGCATGAGGAGGCGGTATATAGGGGCCCATGGCAGATTAGGGGCCTGGCAGCAGCTATGTGAGGCCCGTAATCTGCCTGCACCCTATGTCAAAAAATTAAACACACCAGCAGTGTGAAGAGACCTGAAAGTGGCACATGGCAGCAGAGTGTGGCGATGGAGACAGCAGCAATGGGAGGCCGTACAGGGACCATGACAGACTCTGGACTTGGCAGCAGCATGAGGAGGCGGTATATAGGGGCCCATGGCAGATTAGGGGCCTGGCAGCAGCTATGTGAGGCCCGTAATCTGCCAGCACCCTATGTCAAAAAATTTAACACACCAGCAGTGTGAAGAGACCTGAAAGTGGCACATGGCATGAGAGACTCTGGACCTGGCAGCAGCAGGAGGAGGCGGTATAGGGGCCCATGGCTGATTAGGGGCCTGGCAGCAGCTATGTGAGGCCCGTTATCTTGCAGCACCCTATGTCAAAAAATTTAACACACCAGCAGTGTGAAGAGACCTGAAAGTGGCACATGGCAGCAGAGTGTGGCGATGGAGACAGCAGCAATGGGAGGCCGTACAGGGACCCATGAGAGACTCTGGACCTGGCAGCAGCAGGAGGAGGTGGTATATAGGGGCCCATGGCAGATTAGGGGCCTGGCAGCAGCTATGTGAGGCCCGTAATCTGCCTGCACCCTATGTCAAAAAATTTAACACACCAGCAGTGTGAAGAGACCTGAAAGTGGCACATGGCAGCAGAGTGTGGCGATGGAGACAGCAGCAATGGGAGGCCGTACAGGGACCATGACAGACTCTGGACTTGGCAGCAGCATGAGGAGGCGGTATATAGGGGCCCATGGCAGATTAGGGGCCTGGCAGCAGCTATGTGAGGCCCGTAATCTGCCTGCACCCTATGTCAAAAAATTTAACACACCAGCAGTGTGAAGAGACCTGAAAGTGGCACATGGCAGCAGAGTGTGGCGATGGAGACAGCAGCAATGGGAGGCCGTACAGGGACCCATGAGAGACTCTAGACTTGGCAGCAGCATGAGGAGGCGGTATATAGGGGCCCATGGCAGATTAGGGGCCTGGCAGCAGCTATGTGAGGCCCGTAATCTGCCTGCACCCTATGTCAAAAAATTAAACACACCAGCAGTGTGAAGAGACCTGAAAGTGGCACATGGCAGCAGAGTGTGGCGATGGAGACAGCAGCAATGGGAGGCCGTACAGGGACCCATGAGAGACTCTAGACTTGGCAGCAGCATGAGGAGGCGGTATATAGGGGCCCATGGCAGATTAGGGGCCTGGCAGCAGCTATGTGAGGCCCGTAATCTGCCTGCACCCTATGTCAAAAAATTAAACACACCAGCAGTGTGAAGAGACCTGAAAGTGGCACATGGCAGCAGAGTGTGGCGATGGAGACAGCAGCAATGGGAGGCCGTACAGGGACCATGACAGACTCTGGACTTGGCAGCAGCATGAGGAGGCGGTATATAGGGGCCCATGGCAGATTAGGGGCCTGGCAGCAGCTATGTGAGGCCCGTAATCTGCCTGCACCCTATGTCAAAAAATTTAACACACCAGCAGTGTGAAGAGACCTGAAAGTGGCACATGGCAGCAGAGTGTGGCGATGGAGACAGCAGCAATGGGAGGCCGTACAGGGACCATGACAGACTCTGGACTTGGCAGCAGCATGAGGAGGCGGTATATAGGGGCCCATGGCAGATTAGGGGCCTGGCAGCAGCTATGTGAGGCCCGTAATCTGCCTGCAACCTATGTCAAAAAATTTAACACACCAGCAGTGTGAAGAGACCTGAAAGTGGCACATGGCAGCAGAGTGTGGCGATGGAGACAGCAGCAATGGGAGGCCGTACAGGGACCCATGAGAGACTCTAGACTTGGCAGCAGCATGAGGAGGCGGTATATAGGGGCCCATGGCAGATTAGGGGCCTGGCAGCAGCTATGTGAGGCCCGTAATCTGCCTGCACCCTATGTCAAAAAATTAAACACACCAGCAGTGTGAAGAGACCTGAAAGTGGCACATGGCAGCAGAGTGTGGCGATGGAGACAGCAGCAATGGGAGGCCGTACAGGGACCATGACAGACTCTGGACTTGGCAGCAGCATGAGGAGGCGGTATATAGGGGCCCATGGCAGATTAGGGGCCTGGCAGCAGCTATGTGAGGCCCGTAATCTGCCTGCACCCTATGTCAAAAAATTTAACACACCAGCAGTGTGAAGAGACCTGAAAGTGGCACATGGCAGCAGAGTGTGGCGATGGAGACAGCAGCAATGGGAGGCCGTACAGGGACCATGACAGACTCTGGACTTGGCAGCAGCATGAGGAGGCGGTATATAGGGGCCCATGGCAGATTAGGGGCCTGGCAGCAGCTATGTGAGGCCCGTAATCTGCCTGCACCCTATGTCAAAAAATTTAACACACCAGCAGTGTGAAGAGACCTGAAAGTGGCACATGGCAGCAGAGTGTGGCGATGGAGACAGCAGCAATGGGAGGCCGTACAGGGACCCATGAGAGACTCTAGACTTGGCAGCAGCATGATTAGGCGGTATATAGGGGCCCATGGCAGATTAGGGGCCTGGCAGCAGCTATGTGAGGCCCGTAATCTGCCTGCACCCTATGTCAAAAAATTAAACACACCAGCAGTGTGAAGAGACCTGAAAGTGGCACATGGCAGCAGAGTGTGGCGATGGAGACAGCAGCAATGGGAGGCCGTACAGGGACCCATGAGAGACTCTGGACCTGGCAGCAGCAGGAGGAGGTGGTATATAGGGGCCCATGGCAGATTAGGGGCCTGGCAGCAGCTATGTGAGGCCCGTAATCTGCCTGCACCCTATGTCAAAAAATTTAACACACCAGCAGTGTGAAGAGACCTGAAAGTGGCACATGGCAGCAGAGTGTGGCGATGGAGACAGCAGCAATGGGAGGCCGTACAGGGACCATGACAGACTCTGGACTTGGCAGCAGCATGAGGAGGCGGTATATAGGGGCCCATGGCAGATTAGGGGCCTGGCAGCAGCTATGTGAGGCCCGTAATCTGCCTGCACCCTATGTCAAAAAATTTAACACACCAGCAGTGTGAAGAGACCTGAAAGTGGCACATGGCAGCAGAGTGTGGCGATGGAGACAGCAGCAATGGGAGGCCGTACAGGGACCCATGAGAGACTCTAGACTTGGCAGCAGCATGAGGAGGCGGTATATAGGGGCCCATGGCAGATTAGGGGCCTGGCAGCAGCTATGTGAGGCCCGTAATCTGCCTGCACCCTATGTCAAAAAATTAAACACACCAGCAGTGTGAAGAGACCTGAAAGTGGCACATGGCAGCAGAGTGTGGCGATGGAGACAGCAGCAATGGGAGGCCGTACAGGGACCCATGAGAGACTCTAGACTTGGCAGCAGCATGAGGAGGCGGTATATAGGGGCCCATGGCAGATTAGGGGCCTGGCAGCAGCTATGTGAGGCCCGTAATCTGCCTGCACCCTATGTCAAAAAATTAAACACACCAGCAGTGTGAAGAGACCTGAAAGTGGCACATGGCAGCAGAGTGTGGCGATGGAGACAGCAGCAATGGGAGGCCGTACAGGGACCATGACAGACTCTGGACTTGGCAGCAGCATGAGGAGGCGGTATATAGGGGCCCATGGCAGATTAGGGGCCTGGCAGCAGCTATGTGAGGCCCGTAATCTGCCTGCACCCTATGTCAAAAAATTTAACACACCAGCAGTGTGAAGAGACCTGAAAGTGGCACATGGCAGCAGAGTGTGGCGATGGAGACAGCAGCAATGGGAGGCCGTACAGGGACCATGACAGACTCTGGACTTGGCAGCAGCATGAGGAGGCGGTATATAGGGGCCCATGGCAGATTAGGGGCCTGGCAGCAGCTATGTGAGGCCCGTAATCTGCCTGCAACCTATGTCAAAAAATTTAACACACCAGCAGTGTGAAGAGACCTGAAAGTGGCACATGGCAGCAGAGTGTGGCGATGGAGACAGCAGCAATGGGAGGCCGTACAGGGACCCATGAGAGACTCTAGACTTGGCAGCAGCATGAGGAGGCGGTATATAGGGGCCCATGGCAGATTAGGGGCCTGGCAGCAGCTATGTGAGGCCCGTAATCTGCCTGCACCCTATGTCAAAAAATTAAACACACCAGCAGTGTGAAGAGACCTGAAAGTGGCACATGGCAGCAGAGTGTGGCGATGGAGACAGCAGCAATGGGAGGCCGTACAGGGACCATGACAGACTCTGGACTTGGCAGCAGCATGAGGAGGCGGTATATAGGGGCCCATGGCAGATTAGGGGCCTGGCAGCAGCTATGTGAGGCCCGTAATCTGCCTGCACCCTATGTCAAAAAATTTAACACACCAGCAGTGTGAAGAGACCTGAAAGTGGCACATGGCAGCAGAGTGTGGCGATGGAGACAGCAGCAATGGGAGGCCGTACAGGGACCATGACAGACTCTGGACTTGGCAGCAGCATGAGGAGGCGGTATATAGGGGCCCATGGCAGATTAGGGGCCTGGCAGCAGCTATGTGAGGCCCGTAATCTGCCTGCAACCTATGTCAAAAAATTTAACACACCAGCAGTGTGAAGAGACCTGAAAGTGGCACATGGCAGCAGAGTGTGGCGATGGAGACAGCAGCAATGGGAGGCCGTACAGGGACCCATGAGAGACTCTAGACTTGGCAGCAGCATGAGGAGGCGGTATATAGGGGCCCATGGCAGATTAGGGGCCTGGCAGCAGCTATGTGAGGCCCGTAATCTGCCTGCACCCTATGTCAAAAAATTAAACACACCAGCAGTGTGAAGAGACCTGAAAGTGGCACATGGCAGCAGAGTGTGGCGATGGAGACAGCAGCAATGGGAGGCCGTACAGGGACCATGACAGACTCTGGACTTGGCAGCAGCATGAGGAGGCGGTATATAGGGGCCCATGGCAGATTAGGGGCCTGGCAGCAGCTATGTGAGGCCCGTAATCTGCCTGCACCCTATGTCAAAAAATTTAACACACCAGCAGTGTGAAGAGACCTGAAAGTGGCACATGGCAGCAGAGTGTGGCGATGGAGACAGCAGCAATGGGAGGCCGTACAGGGACCATGACAGACTCTGGACTTGGCAGCAGCATGAGGAGGCGGTATATAGGGGCCCATGGCAGATTAGGGGCCTGGCAGCAGCTATGTGAGGCCCGTAATCTGCCTGCACCCTATGTCAAAAAATTTAACACACCAGCAGTGTGAAGAGACCTGAAAGTGGCACATGGCAGCAGAGTGTGGCGATGGAGACAGCAGCAATGGGAGGCCGTACAGGGACCCATGAGAGACTCTAGACTTGGCAGCAGCATGATTAGGCGGTATATAGGGGCCCATGGCAGATTAGGGGCCTGGCAGCAGCTATGTGAGGCCCGTAATCTGCCTGCACCCTATGTCAAAAAATTAAACACACCAGCAGTGTGAAGAGACCTGAAAGTGGCACATGGCAGCAGAGTGTGGCGATGGAGACAGCAGCAATGGGAGGCCGTACAGGGACCCATGAGAGACTCTGGACCTGGCAGCAGCAGGAGGAGGTGGTATATAGGGGCCCATGGCAGATTAGGGGCCTGGCAGCAGCTATGTGAGGCCCGTAATCTGCCTGCACCCTATGTCAAAAAATTTAACACACCAGCAGTGTGAAGAGACCTGAAAGTGGCACATGGCAGCAGAGTGTGGCGATGGAGACAGCAGCAATGGGAGGCCGTACAGGGACCATGACAGACTCTGGACTTGGCAGCAGCATGAGGAGGCGGTATATAGGGGCCCATGGCAGATTAGGGGCCTGGCAGCAGCTATGTGAGGCCCGTAATCTGCCTGCACCCTATGTCAAAAAATTTAACACACCAGCAGTGTGAAGAGACCTGAAAGTGGCACATGGCAGCAGAGTGTGGCGATGGAGACAGCAGCAATGGGAGGCCGTACAGGGACCCATGAGAGACTCTAGACTTGGCAGCAGCATGAGGAGGCGGTATATAGGGGCCCATGGCAGATTAGGGGCCTGGCAGCAGCTATGTGAGGCCCGTAATCTGCCTGCACCCTATGTCAAAAAATTAAACACACCAGCAGTGTGAAGAGACCTGAAAGTGGCACATGGCAGCAGAGTGTGGCGATGGAGACAGCAGCAATGGGAGGCCGTACAGGGACCCATGAGAGACTCTAGACTTGGCAGCAGCATGAGGAGGCGGTATATAGGGGCCCATGGCAGATTAGGGGCCTGGCAGCAGCTATGTGAGGCCCGTAATCTGCCTGCACCCTATGTCAAAAAATTAAACACACCAGCAGTGTGAAGAGACCTGAAAGTGGCACATGGCAGCAGAGTGTGGCGATGGAGACAGCAGCAATGGGAGGCCGTACAGGGACCATGACAGACTCTGGACTTGGCAGCAGCATGAGGAGGCGGTATATAGGGGCCCATGGCAGATTAGGGGCCTGGCAGCAGCTATGTGAGGCCCGTAATCTGCCTGCACCCTATGTCAAAAAATTTAACACACCAGCAGTGTGAAGAGACCTGAAAGTGGCACATGGCAGCAGAGTGTGGCGATGGAGACAGCAGCAATGGGAGGCCGTACAGGGACCATGACAGACTCTGGACTTGGCAGCAGCATGAGGAGGCGGTATATAGGGGCCCATGGCAGATTAGGGGCCTGGCAGCAGCTATGTGAGGCCCGTAATCTGCCTGCAACCTATGTCAAAAAATTTAACACACCAGCAGTGTGAAGAGACCTGAAAGTGGCACATGGCAGCAGAGTGTGGCGATGGAGACAGCAGCAATGGGAGGCCGTACAGGGACCCATGAGAGACTCTAGACTTGGCAGCAGCATGAGGAGGCGGTATATAGGGGCCCATGGCAGATTAGGGGCCTGGCAGCAGCTATGTGAGGCCCGTAATCTGCCTGCACCCTATGTCAAAAAATTAAACACACCAGCAGTGTGAAGAGACCTGAAAGTGGCACATGGCAGCAGAGTGTGGCGATGGAGACAGCAGCAATGGGAGGCCGTACAGGGACCATGACAGACTCTGGACTTGGCAGCAGCATGAGGAGGCGGTATATAGGGGCCCATGGCAGATTAGGGGCCTGGCAGCAGCTATGTGAGGCCCGTAATCTGCCTGCACCCTATGTCAAAAAATTTAACACACCAGCAGTGTGAAGAGACCTGAAAGTGGCACATGGCAGCAGAGTGTGGCGATGGAGACAGCAGCAATGGGAGGCCGTACAGGGACCATGACAGACTCTGGACTTGGCAGCAGCATGAGGAGGCGGTATATAGGGGCCCATGGCAGATTAGGGGCCTGGCAGCAGCTATGTGAGGCCCGTAATCTGCCTGCAACCTATGTCAAAAAATTTAACACACCAGCAGTGTGAAGAGACCTGAAAGTGGCACATGGCAGCAGAGTGTGGCGATGGAGACAGCAGCAATGGGAGGCCGTACAGGGACCCATGAGAGACTCTAGACTTGGCAGCAGCATGAGGAGGCGGTATATAGGGGCCCATGGCAGATTAGGGGCCTGGCAGCAGCTATGTGAGGCCCGTAATCTGCCTGCACCCTATGTCAAAAAATTAAACACACCAGCAGTGTGAAGAGACCTGAAAGTGGCACATGGCAGCAGAGTGTGGCGATGGAGACAGCAGCAATGGGAGGCCGTACAGGGACCATGACAGACTCTGGACTTGGCAGCAGCATGAGGAGGCGGTATATAGGGGCCCATGGCAGATTAGGGGCCTGGCAGCAGCTATGTGAGGCCCGTAATCTGCCTGCACCCTATGTCAAAAAATTTAACACACCAGCAGTGTGAAGAGACCTGAAAGTGGCACATGGCAGCAGAGTGTGGCGATGGAGACAGCAGCAATGGGAGGCCGTACAGGGACCATGACAGACTCTGGACTTGGCAGCAGCATGAGGAGGCGGTATATAGGGGCCCATGGCAGATTAGGGGCCTGGCAGCAGCTATGTGAGGCCCGTAATCTGCCTGCACCCTATGTCAAAAAATTTAACACACCAGCAGTGTGAAGAGACCTGAAAGTGGCACATGGCAGCAGAGTGTGGCGATGGAGACAGCAGCAATGGGAGGCCGTACAGGGACCCATGAGAGACTCTAGACTTGGCAGCAGCATGATTAGGCGGTATATAGGGGCCCATGGCAGATTAGGGGCCTGGCAGCAGCTATGTGAGGCCCGTAATCTGCCTGCACCCTATGTCAAAAAATTAAACACACCAGCAGTGTGAAGAGACCTGAAAGTGGCACATGGCAGCAGAGTGTGGCGATGGAGACAGCAGCAATGGGAGGCCGTACAGGGACCATGACAGACTCTGGACTTGGCAGCAGCATGAGGAGGCGGTATATAGGGGCCCATGGCAGATTAGGGGCCTGGCAGCAGCTATGGGAGGCCCGTAATCTGCCAGCACCCTATGTCAAAAAATTTAACACACCAGCAGTGTGAAGAGACCTGAAAGTGGCACATGGCATGAGAGACTCTGGACCTGGCAGCAGCAGGAGGAGGCGGTATAGGGGCCCATGGCTGATTAGGGGCCTGGCAGCAGCTATGTGAGGCCCGTTATCTTGCAGCACCCTATGTCAAAAAATTTAACACACCAGCAGTGTGAAGAGACCTGAAAGTGGCACATGGCAGCAGAGTGTGGCGATGGAGACAGCAGCAATGGGAGGCCGTACAGGGACCCATGAGAGACTCTGGACCTGGCAGCAGCAGGAGGAGGTGGTATATAGGGGCCCATGGCAGATTAGGGGCCTGGCAGCAGCTATGTGAGGCCCGTAATCTGCCTGCACCCTATGTCAAAAAATTTAACACACCAGCAGTGTGAAGAGACCTGAAAGTGGCACATGGCAGCAGAGTGTGGCGATGGAGACAGCAGCAATGGGAGGCCGTACAGGGACCATGACAGACTCTGGACTTGGCAGCAGCATGAGGAGGCGGTATATAGGGGCCCATGGCAGATTAGGGGCCTGGCAGCAGCTATGGGAGGCCCGTAATCTGCCAGCACCCTATGTCAAAAAATTTAACACACCAGCAGTGTGAAGAGACCTGAAAGTGGCACATGGCATGAGAGACTCTGGACCTGGCAGCAGCAGGAGGAGGCGGTATAGGGGCCCATGGCTGATTAGGGGCCTGGCAGCAGCTATGTGAGGCCCGTTATCTTGCAGCACCCTATGTCAAAAAATTTAACACACCAGCAGTGTGAAGAGACCTGAAAGTGGCACATGGCAGCAGAGTGTGGCGATGGAGACAGCAGCAATGGGAGGCCGTACAGGGACCCATGAGAGACTCTGGACCTGGCAGCAGCAGGAGGAGGTGGTATATAGGGGCCCATGGCAGATTAGGGGCCTGGCAGCAGCTATGTGAGGCCCGTAATCTGCCTGCACCCTATGTCAAAAAATTTAACACACCAGCAGTGTGAAGAGACCTGAAAGTGGCACATGGCAGCAGAGTGTGGCGATGGAGACAGCAGCAATGGGAGGCCGTACAGGGACCCATGAGAGACTCTGGACCTGGCAGCAGCAGGAGGAGGTGGTATATAGGGGCCTATGGCAGATTAGGGGCCTGGCAGCAGCTATAGGAGGCCCGTAATCTGCCAGCACCCTATGTCAAAAAATTCAACACACCAGCAGTGTGAGGAGACCTGAAAGTGGCACATGTTTGAGGCATGATTCATGGCGGATTTAGTCAGTTGTGTCAGGAACTGGTGGTTTGAAATCCAGACTAATCCACGCCTGATTCATTTTCACAAACGTGAGTCTCTCCACACTTTGGGTGGACAGTCGTGTCCTCCGCGGAGTTACAATACCTCCTGCCGCACTAAACACGCGCTCCGATGCCACGCTACTGGCCGGGCATGACAGCCTTTCAAGGGCAAATTCAGCTAGTTGGGGCCAAAGGTCAAGTTTCGTTGCCCAGTAGTCAAGGGGATTGTCTACCTCGGTTGGCAGGGTGCTGTCCAAGTAGGCCCAAGCCTGTTGTTTGAGCTCCTGCTCCAGGTCCACCTGATGCTGCTGCTGCTGCTGCGGCTGGTTAGTAGTTTCCTCACTGCGCTGGTGAAGAAAGCTACTCATCATCGACTGCAGACTGAGGCAGCCGCTGCTGGTGGAGCTGCCACTGCTCCTACCACCCCACCCCTCCCCTGCTGCCATGCCAGCGGAACGCGAGCGCACAGGGCCCACAGTGTCTGAGGATGGACGATGGCGCACAAAGGCAGAGACCAACTGACTACATAGGTGGTTTTTATAGTACGTAATTTTGGCCTCCCTCTCAGCAGGTGTGAAAAAGGCCACCATTTTGGACCGGTAGCGAGGGTCCAACAAGGTGGACAGCCAAAAGTCATCCCTCTGTCTGATGGTTATTATTCGGCTGTCGCTACGCAAGCAACCGAGCATGCTATGGGCCATTTGTGCCAAGGAATGCGAGGGACTCCCTGCCTCCATCTCCACAGCATACTGCCACGGTGCGTCTGGGTCCTCTGTCTCCTCCTCCTCCTCCTCTACCAGATGCTCCTGCTCCTCCACTCCTGTCCGCTGAGTGGAAAAACCACCCATTTCACTCAATAATTCCTGAGCACAAATGTCCTCCTCTACCTCCTCCTCTTCTTCCTGTCCTGCCCCCACAGGGGTCATGTGGCGTTGAGATCTGTGCGCCACGTCTACCGCACCCTGACCAGCCATTGTTAACAGCATTTGTTCCAGGACGTGCAACAGAGGAATGACGTCGTTCATCCCATAGTCCTGCCGACTCACGAATAGCGTGGCCTCCTCAAAGGGCCTGAGCAAGCGGCAGGTGTCACGCATGAGCTGCCAATGGCTGACATCTAAGTTACACAGGGGAGTACCTTTATCCGCTTGTAACATCAGGAAATCGGTGATGGCCTTTCGCTGCTCGTAAAGGCGGTCTAACATGTGTAGGGTTGAATTCCACCTTGTTGCAACGTCGCAGATCAGGCGATGCTGTGGAATTCCGTTCTGCCGCTGCAGCTCAATGAGGGTGTTCTTTGCGGTGTAGGAATGGCTGAAATGCATGCACAGTTTACGTGACATTTTAAGGATGTCTTGCAGTGGGATGGTGGATTTTAGGAACCGCTTGACAACCAGATTGAACACGTGAGCCATGCATGGCGCATGGCACAACCTTCCTTGACGCAGAGCAGACACCATGTTCTTTCCGTTGTCAGTCAACATGGTTCCGATTTTTAGTTTGCGCGGAGACAGCCATCTGTCGATTTCTCTGTTCATTACACTCAGCAGTTCCTCCCCTGTGTGACTACGTTCGCCAAGGCATACCAGGTGCAGCACAGCGTGACACCGTTGCGCCCTGCACATGTGATATGCCGGTCGGGTAATGGGACTTGGCACGGGGGTGGCGGCTGAGGACACGGCGGAAAAAGAGGTGGTAGAGGCGGACATGCTTGCTGGACCAAGGACGTGCAAACGTGGAGGCAAAAGCGTCGTGACCTGTCCAAGTTGCTGGTGCGGCTGTGCCGGCACCACGTTCACCCAGTGGGCCGTAAATGACATGTACTGTCCCTGACCGTAGTTACAGCTCCACACGTCGGCGCTGCCGTGCACTTTGGCAGAGACCGACATGCTCAAAGACTGGCCCACCATCTCTTCTACATGTGAATGCAGGGCTGGCACTGCCTTTTGGGCAAAGAAATGACGGCTTGGCACTCTCCACCGCGGCGCGGCACAAGCCATCATTTCTCGGAAAGGTGCTGAGTCCACCAGTTGGAAAGGGAGGGACTGCAGCACCAGCAACTTGGACAGGAGGACGTTCAGCTTTTGCACCGTCGGGTGCGTGCTCGCAAACTGTTGTCTCTTGGATACGGATTCCAAGAAAGACTGTTGACGGAATCCGAGAAGAGGAGTAGCAGGAGAAGGAGCATCTGAACGAGCGGAAGATGCCAATGAGCGACAACTCCCCTCAGCAGAGGTGTTGGAGCCTTGACTGGCTGATAGAGGGCGATTGACGACGTCGGGTGACGGAGCAAGTAACGGAGCGGGTGATGGAGCGGGGGCTGGGGCAGGCAGAACCGCCGTATGTTTATCACGGTTTTCCCAGGCCACCGAATGGTGACGCTGCATATGCTGACGCAACGCTGTAGTCCCAACATGGGCCCCCTGGCCACGCTTGCATTTCTGGCCACATAGTCGACATACGGCTACGTTTACTTCCTCGGGCGGCTTGAGGAAAAATTGCCACACCACCGAGTAGGAAACTTTGCCCCCGCTACTCTTCACTGGCTGACTGCTACTTCCTCCGTGCGCACCGGCACCACTACTGGCCGTGGTGGTAGGCTGCAGTGGAGCTGGTGCTCTACTCCGTGGACGTTTGGCTCCACTGACACTGATGCGACCCTGCTGCTGTCTCCTGGGCAACCCACCGACTGTTTTGCTCGCTGCCAAGCTGCCACCCTCTTCTCCTGATGATGCGGAAGAAATTGCCTGATGACGACGAGGCTGCCAAGTGCGATCAACCTCCTCATCATCAAGTAGGGTCTCCGCCTCACTACTAGCCCCCTCGGCTGCGTCTGGGTCAGGAGACAGACCTGTCTCTAGACCGGCTACCGAGCCACTCTCCTCGCCAGTACTTGTTCGCTTGGCTGCTGAAAAGGCCGATGTCTCCCCCCGTTCCTGACCGCCCTCTGTTAGCTCTTCCTCACTGTACAGTGGGGCTGAGCCCACAGCATGCGATACTTCGCTTGGTGAGGGAACAGCAAAGGACAGGGGCAGGTAGAGGACACGTGATTTCAGTGGGCTTGGTCCCGGGCCATGCCAACTAACGGTTGTGTCTGACGTACCCACCGACCGTTGGCTGTAGGTGTCAGAGGTGACCTGGGAAGAGGAAGACGACCGAGCCAACCAATCAATGACGGCAGGGTTGTCGGTGGAGACACGACCGCTGGATGACACCGGGAGCACTGGCCTCTGGCTGCGAATACTGCTGCCTCGACCCCTTCCTCTGCTGCCACGTCTGCTCGCTCCTAAAACATTGCCTCCTCTGCCACTCCTCTGCATGTTGTCTGACATACTATTTAATTCAACGATTAGGTGTCCCTGAGTAACAATTCTCTGGCACTCAGTAACAATTCTGTCTGTCCCTGAGTATGAATTCTGTGGCCCTGAGTAACAATTCTGTGTCTGTGCGAGTAACAATTCTGTGTCTGTGCGAGTAACAATTCTGTGTCTGTGCAAGTAACAATTTTGTGTCTGTGCGAGTAACAATTCTCTGGCACTCAGTAACAATTCTGTCTGTCCCTGAGTAACAATTCTCTGGCACTCAGTAACAATTCTGTCTGTCCCTGAGTAACAATTCTCTGGCACTCAGTAACAATTCTGTCTGTCCCTGAGTAACAATTCTCTGGCACTCAGTAACAATTCTGTCTGTCCCTGAGTAACAATTCTCTGGCACTCAGTAACAATTCTGTCTGTCCCTGAGTAACAATTCTCTGGCACTCAGTAACAATTCTGTCTGTCCCTGAGTAACAATTCTCTGGCACTCAGTAACAATTCTGTCTGTCCCTGAGTATGAATTCTGTGGCCCTGAGTAACAATTCTGTGTCTGCGCGAGTAACAATTCTGTGTCTGTGCAAGTAACAATTTTGTGTCTGTGCGAGTAACAATTCTCTGGCACTCAGTAACAATTCTGTCTGTCCCTGAGTATGAATTCTGTGGCCCTGAGTAACAATTCTGTCTCTGTGCGAGTAACAATTCTGTGTCTGTGCAAGTAACAATTTTGTGTCTGTGAGAGTAACAATTCTCTGGCACTCAGTAACAATTCTGTCTGTCCCTGAGTAACAATTCTCTGGCACTCAGTAACAATTCTGTCTGTCCCTGAGTATGAATTCTGTGGCCCTGAGTAACAATTGTGTGTCTGTGCAAGTAACAATTCTGTGTCTGTGCAAGTAACAATTTTGTGTCTGTGAGAGTAACAATTCTCTGGCACTCAGTAACAATTCTGTCTGTCCCTGAGTAACAATTCTCTGGCACTCAGTAACAATTCTGTCTGTCCCTGAGTATGAATTCTGTGGCCCTGAGTAACAATTGTGTGTCTGTGCAAGTAACAATTCTGTGTCTGTGCAAGTAACAATTTTGTGTCTGTGAGAGTAACAATTCTCTGGCACTCAGTAACAATTCTGTCTGTCCCTGAGTAACAATTCTCTGGCACTCAGTAACAATTCTGTCTGTCCCTGAGTAACAATTCTGTCTGTCCCTGAGTATGAATTCTGTGGCCCTGAGTAAGAATTCTCTGGCACTCAGTAACAATTCTGTCTGTCCCTGAGTATGAATTCTGTGGCCCTGAGTAACAATTGTGTGTCTGTGCAAGTAACAATTCTGTGTCTGTGCAAGTAACAATTTTGTGTCTGTGAGAGTAACAATTCTCTGGCACTCAGTAACAATTCTGTCTGTCCCTGAGTAACAATTCTCTGGCACTCAGTAACAATTCTGTCTGTCCCTGAGTATGAATTCTGTGGCCCTGAGTAACAATTCTGTCTCTGTGCGAGTAACAATTCTGTGTCTGTGCAAGTAACAATTTTGTGTCTGTGAGAGTAACAATTCTCTGGCACTCAGTAACAATTCTGTCTGTCCCTGAGTAAGAATTCTCTGGCACTCAGTAACAATTCTGTCTGTCCCTGAGTAACAATTCTCTGGCACTCAGTAACAATTCTGTCTGTCCCTGAGTAACAATTCTGTCTGTCCCTGAGTATGAATTCTGTGGCCCTGAGTAAGAATTCTCTGGCACTCAGTAACAATTCTGTCTGTCCCTGAGTATGAATTCTGTGGCCCTGAGTAACAATTGTGTGTCTGTGCAAGTAACAATTCTGTGTCTGTGCAAGTAACAATTTTGTGTCTGTGAGAGTAACAATTCTCTGGCACTCAGTAACAATTCTGTCTGTCCCTGAGTAACAATTCTCTGGCACTCAGTAACAATTCTGTCTGTCCCTGAGTATGAATTCTGTGGCCCTGAGTAACAATTCTGTCTCTGTGCGAGTAACAATTCTGTGTCTGTGCAAGTAACAATTTTGTGTCTGTGAGAGTAACAATTCTCTGGCACTCAGTAACAATTCTGTCTGTCCCTGAGTAAGAATTCTCTGGCACTCAGTAACAATTCTGTCTGTCCCTGAGTAACAATTCTCTGGCACTCAGTAACAATTCTGTCTGTCCCTGAGTAACAATTCTGTCTGTCCCTGAGTATGAATTCTGTGGCCCTGAGTAAGAATTCTCTGGCACTCAGTAACAATTCTGTCTGTCCCTGAGTATGAATTCTGTGGCCCTGAGTAACAATTGTGTGTCTGTGCAAGTAACAATTCTGTGTCTGTGCAAGTAACAATTTTGTGTCTGTGAGAGTAACAATTCTCTGGCACTCAGTAACAATTCTGTCTGTCCCTGAGTAACAATTCTCTGGCACTCAGTAACAATTCTGTCTGTCCCTGAGTAACAATTCTCTGGCACTCAGTAACAATTCTGTCTGTCCCTGAGTAACAATTCTCTGGCACTCAGTAACAATTCTGTCTGTCCCTGAGTAACAATTCTCTGGCACTCAGTAACAATTCTGTCTGTCCCTGAGTAACAATTCTGTCTGTCCCTGAGAATGAATTCTGTGGCCCTGAGTAAGAATTCTCTGGCACTCAGTAACAATTCTGTCTGTCCCTGAGTAACAATTCTCTGGCACTCAGTAACAATTCTGTCTGTCCCTGAGTAAAAATTCTGTGGCCCTAATAACGTTTCTGTGGCCCTAAGTAACAATTCTCTGGCACTGAGTAACAATTCTGTCTGTCCCTGAGTATGAATTCTGTGGCCCTAACTAGCGTTTCTTTGTCCCTAAATAACGATTCTGTGGCCCTCATTAACAAGTCTGTGTCCCTGAGTAATGGTTCTCTGTCCCTAAGTAACTTCTCTCTGTCCCCAATTCTCGTTTCTGTGGCCCTAACTCTGTCCCTGTCCCTAGTACAGAGCGGTCTGCCTCTGTTCAATGACTGCAGGCAAATGAAGATTTCCAAAATGGCCGCTATATATACCTCGACCATTACACAGTGCTGGCTGGCTGGCTGCTGATTGGCTGATGCGATCACATGTCGTTGAGGAATGCATTATGGGGCAGCGCGCCTTGTCTGCGCGCCTTCCCCGACATCCCCGCTCCGTCGCCGCACATGTCAGCCGCCATTTTCTGAAAAATTTCGATTCGCGCGTCCGAATTAGGCTGTTTTTCGGATTCGGCACGAATCGAAATTTTTCCGATATTCGACTCGAATTCCACTTCGGATACTTCGATTCGCTCATCTCTATTAATAACCTCTGATTGCATAATTACCCTTTTTGTTCAGTAGGAACTGTGGTTACTTGCGGTTACAGTGTTTTCTTTATAAATACCATAGTTTCTAGTGAAAGAATGAGTTCAATGGCCTTGATTCAATAAGCTGCATTAGTACTTAAAGGAAATCTTTCATGATGCAAACATATAGAGACATTACCTACTTCTGTAAATGCAAAATATCTGCTTTCATGGTAAACCTAATGCTTCAGATATTTAAGTGGCTAACCTGGATACATATGCAAGCAGGGAATTCTGACATTACTCTGACTTTGATAATATACATATTTGTTTTATGTCAATGGCTCACAAAGACTTTAAGTCATTTGGTCATCAGAATAGCCAAACAACTAGAATTTTCAGAAGAAGGTTAAGTTTGACTGCCCAGGTTTTTCTCTTTCAGGAAATGTTTACAATAAATTGTACTAAATAGCCCTTAATGTAGAACTACAGTATAGGCCTTTTTTCACTTTGGATAGAGTAATGGAGAGTTATAACCCCTGTACGTTTTTTGCCATCTGTTACCGTTGAGGAGATTTCCCTTCACTTCCTGTCCCATACCCAAAACAGAAAGTGAGAGGAATTTCCTGCAAATTAGGGAATCCATTGGAGCCCCCCAGGTCACCCGAACTAGTGTCCCTATTGAAAGGTTTCCCCTCTCTGGCTTTTTGGGGACAACCCAAAATGTGGTATTTTCTTTTAATTTCACTTTCATGATAATGGTAAACAGTACAAATAGAGAGGGTGAATCTCCCTAACGCAGGCACAGACAGCAACAAAAATCTAGCAATTCTAATCCCTTTTCCCTGTTTTCAACTGAAAAAAAGTTGTGCCTGTTGTTATACTCAAGGCATAGTAAAGTGGTCTTCCAATCAAAACTTTTATGCAGAATATTAGCATGCTTTAAAATACATATATGTAAACCCCAACAATGAACTTTTCATTTTTTCTCTATTTGATTTTTTTAAATGTTTTGTTATATCTGTTTGTGACTTCTTGTAACACACTGAACACTGACACTAAAATCTCAATATATCATGTTACACATCCATTGTTGTTTGTTTACCCACTAGCCTACAGGGCACCTATACCCCCTTCCTGCCCAGGCCAATTTCCAGCTTTCATTGCTGTCACACTTTGAATGACAATTGCGCGGTCATGCAACACTGTACCCATATGCAATTTTTATCATTTTTTTGAGACAGATAGGGCTTTCTTTTGGTGGTATTTAATCACCTCTGGAATTTTTATTTTTTCTTAAACATCTGAAACATTTGAAAAAAAAAAAGTTTTTTCTTAGTTTTTGTTATGCAATTTTGTAAATAAGTGATTTTTCTCCTTCACTGATGTGCGCTAATGAGGCTGCAGTGATGGGCACTGATAGGCTGCACTGATGGACACTGATAGGTGGCACGATGGGCACTGATGAGGAGGCACTGATAGGTGGCACTGATGGGCACTGATAGGCGGCACTGATGGGCATTGGCAGGCATCACTGATACATGACACTGATATATGGCACTGATAGGTGGCATTGATTGGCACTGTTAGGCAGCACTGACTGGCACTGTCAGGCGGCACTGACTGGCACTGATAGGCGGCACTGACTGGCACTGATAGGCAGCACTGATGCACACTGATAGGCGACACTGACTGGCACTGATAGGTGGCACTGATTGGCAGCACTGATAGGTGGCACTGATTGGCACTGATGGGTGACATTGAAAGGCAGCTCAGATGGGCACTGATATGTGGCATTGATGTGCACTGGTATGCGCTGATATGTGGCATTGATGTGGCATTGATGGACACTGGCACGTGGCACTGATGAGCACTGACTGCTGGCACTGATGGACACTGACAGGTGCCACTTCTGGGGCCACACTGATCATCAGGGCACACTGATTATCAGTGCCCTGATGATCAGTGTACATGTCCTCTCCGAGGAAAGCCGATTACCGGCCCTCCTCTCCTCTCGAGCTGTCAGCGTGACAGCTCAAGAGGAGAGAAATGCCGATAACCGGCATTTCCGTGTTTACATGTGAACAGCTGTGATTGGACACAGCTGATCACATGACCGAGCTGACATCTCCGGCTCTTTCCGTGATCCGCTGTGTCCGAGGGACACAGCGCACCGGCGATCGCCGAGCTACGAGCACCCTGAGCCGCACATGCGCGGTGAGAATGGAAGGACGTCATATGACGTCCTATCAGAATGAGAGAACCACCTTGCGCCCGTCATTGTACTATATGGCGGGCGGAAGGTGGTTAAAGATCAAAAAGTGTATTCTGTAAATATACAAAAGGTAGCCACTGTGTTAAAGTGATAAACACCTCAAATGCTAAATAATTCATCCCCACTCTCCCAGTGGGTAACAGCGCAGCCTATACACTTACATTGGTGAATTACTTATTACAGCAAAATCAAATACATAAAAAAACAACAATCCATAACTAAATTTAAAATATTCACATTTATGTCAGTGCTCCATGCCAGCTCTAGTCCATATGAATCATGGGTGATAGAAAACATGCTTCAGAATTTTTTCTCCAAGACAGGATATCACCAGACAAGGAAAGACCATATAGAATCACACCACACTCACTGAATGATATTGACCCCTCGATTTACCAAGTGATTTTCTATAACGCTCCAAATTTAAAACCTGCTTCCATGCATCAGAGCCTCTTTACCCATAACAACTTAAAAAAATTAAAGTGTTACTAAACCCACAACAGTAAAATCAGTATGTATATGCAATAAAGCATGCTTGTTATACTCACTGTGGAACCTAAGGGGTTAATCCTCTGCATTGTGTAAAAAGGCTCTTTGATCCTGTCTTCTCTGCTCCTCCCCTTCTGTCCCCAACCCATCTGCTGATAGAACAGAACCTTGGGGGCAACTTATCTTTTTTTTTTTTTTTTCTTGGGAGGGTGCATGTGATTAGCACAGGTCCATTCAGCACTGTCCAGACAGAGGTCAGGGATCCTGTAGCCTGATAGGACAATCAGGGGAGAATGAAAACTTCTCCTGCAAGTTTTAACCAGTGCTCTACTAGACACTGATCGAAGTCAGAAGACTGCTCTAACTGCTGATGAGAAAAGGTATTTAGCAGTTTATATTTACTAAAATAATTTCATTTCCATGTTCTGTGCACTGTGGGAGACCAGATATAGTGAATGCAGGGTCCTGGGTTTAGAACCACTTTACTCTTTAGCAAGCAACATACACATTGATAATTATACTAAAAGTAGTGTGTGCTGTAAATTGTTTCCAGCATCGCTCCTGTTTCTTCTTGGTGGAGGCTTCCATCCTACGGAAGCCCAGAGCCCCTGAGCAGAAGTAAATCTTTAGAATGTCAGTAGAATGGCCTCTAGTAGCTCTGATTTTAGGTACAAAAAAAGAGAGCAATGGAGCATGTGAAGAGAAGAGTGAGACAGTGTATTACTAGATGTTAAGCAGTATAAGTGCTTATTTTTAATGTGTTACATAGCTATACCCGCAAAAGGGGCTAGCCAGAAGTGTTATAGCAGGACTTAATTTTCTGACTAAAGTTTCAAGTTGCCAAACGCCATGCAGCAGAAAGAGAAAGAAGGCCCTATATAGTGAAAAGTACTGCTTTTTACTTAACTGAATAAAATATATGCACTTATAACATATATAAATTTGTCCCTTCCTCACTCTGTAGTGTGGAAAAGCTCTGTATGCCTAGTCCCATTCTTTTTGCAGTGTTTCTTTAGTTTCTGTTATAAGAACATGCAATTCCTGAAGCTAGACATACTATATATTTTTTTTTTATTTATCTGATGTTCCTCTGTAACGATCTGCACAAGTTTTCAATTAAAGCTTCCTATGATCTGCAAGATGTAATTTGGATCAAATCACTGTCTGTCAGTTCTTCTGAGGCAGTAAGTTACATTTTTCATGCCACAACTGGATCAGTTATAGAGATGTACAGTTCCAAGAAAAAGTATGTGAACCCCTTGGGATTACGTGGAGTTTTGCATGAATTGGGCATAAAATGTGCTCTGAACGTCATCTAAGTCACAACAATAGAAGAACACAGTCTGCTGAACATAATACTACACAAACATTAGATGTTGCCATGGTTTAATTGCACATAACATGTAAACATTCACAGTGCAGGGAGGAAAAAGTATGTGAACCTTTGGACTTAATAACTGGTTGACCCTCCTTTGGCAGCAATAACCTCAACCAAACGTTTCCTGTAGTTGCAGATCAGACCTGCACAACGATCTGGAGTAATTTTGGACCACTCCTCTTCACAAAACTGTTTCAGTGTAGCAATATTCTTGGGATGTCTGGTGTGAATCGCTCTCTTAAGGTCATGCCTCAGCATTTCAATCGGGTTGAGGTCTGGACTCTGACTGGGCCACTCCAGAAGGCGTATTCTGTGCTGTTGCAGCCATTGTTTTGTTGAATTACTTGTATGCTTTCGGTCATTGTCCTGTTGCATCACCCATCCTCTGCGGAGCTTCAGTTGGTGGACAGATGGTCGTACGTTTTCCTGCAAAATGTCTTGATAAACTCTGGAATTCATTTTCCCATCAATGACAACAATCCGTCCAGGCCCTGAGGCAGCAAAGCAGCCCCAAGCCATGATGCTCCCTCCGCCATGTTTTACAGTGGGGGTGAGGTTTTGATGTTGGTGTGCTGTGCCTTTTTTTCTCCACACATAGTGTTGTGTGTTCTTCCCAAACAACTCAATCTTAGTTTCATCTGTCCACAGTATATTTTGCCAGTAGTGCTGTGGAACATCCAGGTGCTCTTTTTCAAACTTCAAACGTGCTGCAATATTCTTTTTGGACAGCAATGGCTTCCTCCGTGGTGTCCTCCCATGTACTCCATTCTTGTTTATTGTTTTCCTTATTGTACATGTGTCAACAAAAATGTTAGCATGTGCCAGAGATTTCTGTAGGTCTTTAGCTGACACTCTGGGATTCTTCTTTACCTCATGCAGCATTCTGCGCTGTGCTCTTGCAGTCATTTTTACAGGACGACCACGCCTAGGGAGAGAAGCAACAGTGCTAAACTTTCTCCATTTGTAGACAGTCTGTCTTACCGTGGACACATGAACATCAAGGCTTTTGGAGATACTTTTGTAACCCTTTCCAGCTTCATGCAAGTCAACAATTCTTGATCGTAGGTCTCCTGAGAGCTCTTTTCTGCGAGGCATGGTTCACATCAGACAGTGCTTCTTGAAACCAGTAAACCCAAAACAGGTGTGTTTTTTAAGGGCAGGACAGCTGTCAGCAACACATCCAATATCATCACACTGATTGGAGTCAAGGTTGGCTCACTCCTGGCTCCAATTAGCTCTGGGAGAAGTCATTAAGCTAGGGCCTCACATACTTTTTCCTCCCTGCACTGTGAATGTTTACATGTTATGTGCAATTAAACCATGGCAACATCTAATGTTTGTGTAGTATTATGTTCAGCAGACTGTGTTCTTCTATTGTTGTGACTTAGATGACGTTCAGAGCACATTTTATGCCCAATTCATGCAAAACTCCACGTAATCCCAAGGGGTTCACATACTTTTTCTTGCAACTGTACTTAGTACTTAGTAGTTAGTACTTACTCAGTACTTAGATTGGAGAGGCAGAACAGTCAAAAAATCATTTAGCTCCAGCAAAAAAAAAATATTTTAACTCCAGGCAAAAAATCATTTATAGCTTCAGTCAAAAATCTTTTTTAGCGCCAGTCAAAAAAAAAAATCATCTATAGCCATGTAATGGGTTGTGAAAGGTGTCATGGAGTATATATGTGTATACAGCAGCTAAGGATAGTGCTGCCCATGCCTGTACAAGCCTGCATGGTTTTCACATCATCCTACAGTCTATAAGAGAGAAATAATTCAGTGTTTTTCTAATGGACATGTGTTATACAAGTCAATCTGTGCTTCATACATGTATTCAGTAGAAGGTGCCTGAATTACTACATGTCATTCTAATTTCTGCTTAGAATACCTTCTCAAACAAATGAGACAGAAAGTTTCCAGTGTTCACAAAGAACCTCCAGACATACAACTAAACAACTGATACATTTCTCAGAGACCACCAGTTAACTATTCCATTGTTAGCACACTGTCACACAAAAATATTCATTTTTTGGGGAGGCAGAAACACAGCAAGCACCAGAATTATTTCCAGATCAGAAACTAAGTAAACAAGGTAAACACTTTGTTAAACCACCTTGGAAAGTTCAGCAGAGACTAATATAGAACTGCTAATTAACCACTTGAGCTCCTGAGGATTTACCCCCCCTAATAACCAGGCCTCTTTTTGCTACTCGGCGCTGCACTAATTCAACTGATAATTGCGCGGTCATGCAATGCTGCATCCAAACAAAATTTACATCAATTTTTTCACACAAATAGAGCTTTCTTTTGGTGTAATTTGATCACCTGTGCGCTTTTTATTTTTCAGGCTATAAACAAAAAAAGGCCAAAAATTTTGAAGAAAAACAATATTTTTTACTTTCAGCTATAAAAAATATATAGTAAACTCAAAGTTGGTTATAAATTTAGGCCAAAATGTATTCTGCTACATGTTTTTGGTAAACAAAATCCCAATAAGTGTATATTGATTGCTTTGTGTGAAAGTTATAGCGTCTACAAACTATGGTATAGATCAGGAATGGGCAAACTACGGCCCGGCGGACCTTTTAATCCGGCCCGCGGAGCGTGATACAAAAAAAAAACAGCCAGGGCAGGCAAACATTTGCATCATTCAGCGCGCTCAAATGTAATGATTGGCCAGTCTCGCTGCCACTCACATCCTGATAGCCAGTGATTGGCTGTCAGGATGTGTGTAGGCGGGGCAGCGTGACGAATGTGAGGGGAGCTAGGCTCCTCTCACAGTCCGCCCTGAAGACCGGAACGGTGCGGGAACACGGCCAGAGGAACGCGCGGAGCAAAGGTAAGTAAATTGACACAGGGGGGACTTGGCTTATTACTTGGGGGGGAATAGTACTATGGGGGATGAAATGTTACAAATTTTAATTTAATTTATATTAATTCACACATACACATTATTCATCTACTCTTGGTCCGGCCCCCGGGTCCAATATATGAACCCATTGTGGCCCTCAAGTCAAAAAGTTTGCCCACCCCTGGTATAGATACTGCAATTTACGCCATTTTTCTGCTATACAGCGCTGCGCTAGTTTAATGGACAATTGCGCAGTCATGCAATACGGTACATAAATGAAATTTACATCCTTTTTTTCCCCACAAATTGAGCTTTCTTTCGGTGGTATTTGATTGCCTGTGCGGAATAAGTAACGGAATCGTTCTAAAGTAATATAAGAGTTTTGGCAAAACTAACATCTTAAAGGCTGTTAATCTGCCCATCCACGGGAGTTCATGTTCACCAATTGCTAATAAATCTGTTAATATCACCTGGTATAGCTTCTCATAATTAGCTTTGAACATGTGGGAAGAAGGGGAAGACACTCGAATTCCCAGATACTCCAGATGCGTAGTAGACCAGCTGTACTTAAATTTATGTTTAAGATATTGTAAAAGATCTTTTGGTATATTTATAGAAAGTGCACAAGATTTAGTAATGTTGAGTTTGTAATAGGAAACGCTGCTAAATGTTTTAAGTGTAGAAGAGATTGCTGGCAATGAGGTCAGTGGGTCCATTAAGGCAAGTATGACATCATCCATGAAGAGGCCAATTTTCTGGGAAATATCTGCTGTTTGTATACCCGAGATCAAAGGGTTCACTCTGATTGAAGTCGCTAGGGGCTCCATCACCAAAGAAAAGATAATAGGGGAAGGGGAAAGAGGACATCCCTGTCTGGTCCTGTTTGTGATGAGTAAGGGATCCGACAAGGCATTGGAAGTAAAAACTTGAGCGGAGGGCACAGTATATAAAGCCATGATAGCCGATTTGATATAGCCATTCAAACCAAAATTAGAGAGAGTTGAGTCGAGATACTGCCAATGTACTCTATCAAAAGCCTTCTCAGCATCTAATGCCAAGAAGACAGTTTGCGTTTTACGAAGTTCAGTAATCCTCAGCAGATTGAGTACCCTACGAGTACAATCCACTGCTTGCCTACCTTTTACAAATCCTACTTGATCTGATTGGATAAGAGAGGGAGTCACTGTTAGTAATCTGTTAGCGAGAATTTTAGCATAAATCTTAAGATCCGTATTAAGTAAGGATATTGGGCAAAAAGTTTGGGGGCAGTCTGGAGATTTACCCAGTTTAGGTAGGGTAACAATAATTGCCCTGAGCATCTCTGAAGGGAAAGTAGCATTTAGTACAGCTTGTAAGAACACTTTGTTAATATGGGGAATTAATATATCCTGAAATTCTTTGTAGTACACTGCCGCAAACCCATCTGCTCCAGGTGATTTCCCCTTCGGTAGCGCTTTAATGGCAGCTATTAGCTCATTATCAGTTATAGGCTGATTTAGAATATCCAGCCTAGACTGGTCCAATTTAGGTAGAGATAGATTCGCTAAGAAACTATTAATAAGGTCAGAGGTAGGTTGAGGAGCATGTGGGTCGTCTTTAAGATTGTACAATTGAGTGTAATAGGTCCGAAAGGCCTCTGCAATTTTATTAGGATGAAATACTTTTTCTTTAGATTGAGGATATATTATCGAGGGAATTATAGATTTTGCCTGCTTGACATTGATATGGGAGGCCAGTAATTTTCTGGCCTTATTGCCTTGGGTATAATAATTCGTTTTGACTCTTCTGAGATACTTTTCGTGTTGAAGTAGTAGGATTTTTTTAAGAGCCAGTCTATTAGACTGCAATTCCTGTAATACTCTAGGAGAAAGACCTCGTTTATGTTGGGTTTCTAAGCTAACAATCCTAGAAAGTAGATCTGACATGGCCTGTTGTCTACGCTTTTTCTCCTTTGAGGCCAGCTGTAGTAGTACGTCTCTGCAGAATGCCTTATGTACACACCAAACATTAAAGATATCCGCCTCTGAGGAAGCATTAAAATCAAAATACTCCTGTAAAGATTTAGAGATAGAAGAGCGAGTATGGGGGTTAAGAAACATGGAAGTGTCATTACGCCATAAGAATACTGGTGAAAATCGCAATGTCTCTTTAACTTTAATACTAATAGATATAGGTGCTTGGTCTGACCACGTCATGAGGTGAATTGTTGCCTTCGTAATATGTTGTAGAAGTTGTACATCGGTTAAAAAATAATCAATTCTAGAATAAGACTTGTGCGCGGCTGAGTAATATGTAAAATCTTTCTCAGAATCATGGAGACATCTCCAAGGATCACAAAGATTCGATTCTTGTAAAGTTGGCGCCATAGAGTACCTTAATCCACGTGACTGGCCCGATACATCTAAAAACTTATGGATGACAGCAGTAAAATTGCCACAGAAGAGTAAGAATCCCTTCTGAATTTTCATGATTTTCCTCTTCAGGAAATTGAAAAATTTGATGGACATTAGGGACATATAGATTCACAATTGTGTAGAAAACATTATTTAATTCACACACCATTATTATAAATCTGCCCTGCCGGCCGCTCTTCAGCAAGTGGAGAGAGAACGATACAGAGCTTTTTATGGCTATCAAAACCCCACGTTTTTTCACAGGGGCGTTAGCTGTAAACACCTGTGGGTACAATTTATATGAACAGCGTGGAGGTTTAATTGTAGAGAAATGAGTCTCCTGCATACAGACAATATCCCCCTGTAGTTTCTGTGCTTCTTTCCACATCATACTACGTTTGTAAGGGCTATTGAGACCGTGTGCATTTATGGACACAATATTCAGTACAATAATAAAATAAACAAATTAGATAGGGCATGTTCGCCATCTACTAGACTAAAGAACAATAGCAGCCCTCTATGGCTGGCAAGCCTAAAATCATTCACAATATTCACCTCTCCTTGAAATGGGTACCGAGACAGACCTAATATCAAGAACCTTTTAGTGTCCCATAGAAATTGCTGGGTTTGAGCAGTTGCCGATACTCTGTTGGAAAATCTAAGAACAAAAAACAGAAAAAATAAAACAGAAACAATGTGAACACATAACAAATAATTGCAAGTGAACCAAATCACTTTAACGTATTGGGGGAAATTCCAGGAGCTGTGAACAACAACGGTAGACAATAATTTGCAGTGCTAGGATAGTGAGGCATCCTTTCAGGCGCATAATATGGAAGTACAATGGCTATCCAGCCACTTTGTACCATTCCGAAGTAACTTTTCTAGGGGGAGATTTAGCGTCCGTCAGCTCCTCTCCTGTAGGTACAATCCCCCATTTTTCTGCAAGTCGGAATCCTTCTTCTTCCGAGCTGACAGTCAATAGATGGTTATCCCTGGTGATCAGCAATTTAGTGGGGTATCCCCATTTATACTTTATATTATTATTGGGGGGTAATTTTGTAAAGGAGAGTAATTTTTTGCGAGCAATGATGGTATATTGGGAGAGATCTGCAAAGAGAGATATTCCGTTATATGGCGCCGGTAGTGGATTGTGTGTTCTCGTGAAGATCATCAATTCCTCCTTTATGTGGTAGTAGTGGATTCTAGCGATAGTGTCCCTGGGAACATGATCGGGAAGAAAAGAAGGCTTTGGCAATCAATGCGTCCTATCCACTATCACATCTCTCTCTGGCAGATTTGGCAGCAGAGCATGTATCATCTGTTGTATATAGCGTCTGAGGTCTGCAGCAGGGACAGTCTCGCTCACCCCCCTAAATTTAATATTGTTCCTGCGTGAGCGGTCTTCCAAATCCACCACTTTTATTTTCAGAGCTTTTAAATCCTCTTCCACATCATTATGAGCATCCACTAACTCGTTATGAGCAGACGCAAACTCGCCCAATTTAGTTTCATCGTGGTTGACGCGCTCTCCCAAATTTTCAACCTCTGCGTTTACTTGTGCCACAAAACTCATCATATCTTTATGTAAAGAACTTTTAAGTGTAACAAGCATATCCTTCATAACTGACGTGGACAAGGGCAGAGATTCAGCTGGGTAATCTTCCAGGTTCTCAATAAACTCTCTTGTATTATGAGAGGAATCATTAGATTGCTCACCTTGCAGTTGATTGTCTGGGGAGCAGCGCTGCTTGGATTTTTGGGGGCTGCAGGTAGGTGTAGTTCCCTCTATAATTGCAGGCTGGTTATGCTGAGGGCTGGAGTGAGTTCTCTCCTCTGCCATGTGTGGCTGCACAGAGGGAGAGACACTGGGGCTGGCGCCATCTTGAGGGGAGGGGCAACCCACCAGAGTGAAGAACTCCATTAGTTTGCGGGGCCCCTCTTTGATCTTTCTCTTCCCCATCAGTAACTGTCAGGTCTGGGGACTACTGTGCAGCTGTCAGAGGTGAAGGGGTCACTCTCTGCTATCCCACATCGCTGGTATTTGCCTTGGTTTCCGGAGCACACTCACTATGCAGCCATCCCTCTCCTCGGCCGGCCACACCCCCCACAACAATGTTCTAAACGATTTCATGAGAGAAGCTATTCACACAGACAAATTAGAAAAGCCAAAAAGAAAGCACTTGAATGTGATAGAACCACCTTTTTTAAATTTAAAAAAACACAATTTCAAAAGAATATGGCACCAGTGAGATTTAGAACACAGTTTGGTACACAGTGGGGTGAGGTTAAGGAATTGCTTTTAAAACACTGAAATGTACTGACCCAATACCCAGTCCTGGCAAGAATAGGAGGTCTGAAACCATAAATAGTAGTGTGGAGAGAGAAAATCTTGGGTGATATGTTGATTTATTCAGAGTTCATTGAAACTTGGTTATTGGCATTCCCCAGTATGAACAGCATGTTCACTTGTGGTCATGGCCAGTTGTGCCCCTTGTGGAACATACAGATATGTTCTCTGATGCTAATAATTTAAAAATCACCTAATATCCATTATTTAATTAATTGTTCCATTAAGGCCAAATATATGTTAAAGTATAAATAAAGAAAAACGTTTTTTTTTTAGTTTTGGATAGAGTGGAGAGGAAAAAGAACTCTTGCCCTTTTTTATTGCTGTGTGTGGTGTCCTCGTTAGGGAGATTCACCTTCTCCATTTGTCCTGTTTACCATTATCATTGAAAGTGAAGGTAAAAGAAAATCCCAAATTCTGCACTGTCCCCAGAAAAGTAATAGAGGGGAAATCTTTTAATGGGTACACTAGGCCTGGTGACCTGGGGGTCCCCAAGGAATTCCCTAATTTGCAGGGATTTTCTCTCACTTCCTGTTTGGCTATGGGACAGAAAATGAAGAGAAATCTTCGCGATGGGACACAGATGGTGAAAAAATTCTGACAGGGGTTATAATCTCCATTTGCTCTATCCAAGATGAAAAAAAAAAAGTTTTGCCTATAGTTCTACTTTAAATTTTTGTTGGAAAAGGCCTATGAGAGAACATTTATGGGCAGTGATGAGGTAAATTACATATTAGACTAAGTTATCAAGTCAAAACAAATTTAAAGAGTTTGGGGGTTATTCTTACTAAAAGCTCTTGTTTTGCCTATATTTCTACTTTAACTAGTCCATGTAATTTTATATAAATATATATATATGGAAAAGTAAATGACAGCTACATATCTGAGTTGGAGAACATATGAGAGACATAAAGAGAACAGATCCAGACAGTCCACTGGCTCAACATATCACCAAGATGCACAATGAAAACATTGGGGGATTAAAAATAAAAGGAATTTATGCCTTGAATCTTTCACCTAGGAGGGGATTTTAATATGGTGCTGCTGAGAAAGAAGGTGTGGATTTATGAGCTGATGCCTTGTCTCCAAAGGGACTCAATACAGAGCTTAATTTCCAGGCTTTCCTGGAAAATTTAACATGGAGTTATGCCTTATTAAATTTATTCCCTTTGAATTTTAAAGATGACGCAAGTGTTTAACTTGCCCTATGGGTCTTTTTTGGAATACTGTGCCCAATAGATACTAGCTTCTCTTGTTTTTAATTTCTATTAATTATTATTTTTTGCCTTTGGATTTTTCGGAGTTGCTACCTTTCTTTTTTCTTCTCTCTACTTTTCCTCTATCTGGGCTTACTGGTATTCTTACATCTCTCTTTTAGCTTTGCCTGTTAAGATAAGGTTTCTATGGCTGATGATGTCCCCATATATGTAAAATACAGTATGCCAACACTCTTTTTCTGTATGTGTTAGGTGTTAGGTTACTGTATGTTCTTAATGTTAAGTTTTTTATAAAAAATTGTTCCACATTCACTGGTGCATATTAATGCTTGCACAGTGCCTTTGAAGGAGGGGTACAAACTCTGAGTGGGATGTATTCCCTTAAGTAAGTCTACATTTCAGTTGCATCCCTTTCCTGATGAAGCTTAGTTATGCTGTTAATGAAAAAACATTAAATTCGGCACGCTGTGATATCATGGTAGCCATGCCTCCCACCATTCCAGAAACCCCAGAAATATTTGCTTTAGCACAAGGCTGTAATACCACTTTGTGGATATTATGGAACTTGGAGGAACAGCAACTTGATGGTTGAATATATTCTGGAAACACAAAGCACCAGGATAAGGCGTGGTGAAACACTTGGATGAGCCAATTATATGGTGATTCTCTAGCTTGTAAGAACTCATCTTGCATTTATTTCTGCAAATCTTTACCACAATCTCTGCCAGTGATTGCTTTTGGAAGCTTTGCACCAATTAACTACTTCTGTCCAGCTTGCAGAAATGTGCCCTGTATCCAGCTAGCTGCTTACTTACAGCACTATTGCACTATTACACTGTGGGCTACTTGATTCATAAATGAATGAATGGATGTTTTTTTCATCAGGAGATATACAGTATATCATTACGGGGACCTTTATTTTATTGCTGGGCATTGCTGTGTTAACTTGTCCCCATGGATTTTGATAGCCTACCATTTGATTCATTTTCCACAGGCAATTTAGTAATGGATAATTTTTTCGACCCTGATATAGCAGTAGTGTTCATGACCGATTATTGGTAATACCTGAGAGAATTGATCTGGTGGGACCTGCAGTGACTGTATAGTACTTGATGGTATGTATGGCTAACATCATCCTGATTTGGATTGATAAGTAATGATATTGTAGCCATCAGTCTTCACACAAGCCACCATGACATCTGGAAAAGAAGGAAACTACCAAATACCACATCACTGCACTGCTTGTTCAACATCACCACGAGTAAGTTCAGCACCTTGCCCATGTCTTCTGGAGTTCTTGGAAGATGAAGTGCCTTTGCAATCTCAAGATCGTGCCAACTGGCAAACTAGTAAACCTATCCTACAAGTGGGTGACATAGTCCACTTGAAAGGAAAGAATGCCCACCACAACAATTGGCCTATGGGTCTTATTAAAAAAATTACACCAAGTAATGATGGAAAGGTTCAGAAAATAGAAGTCAAGGTAGTTAAGGAAGGATCAGCATGATTTTACTTCAGGCCTATAAACGAACTGGTACTTTTGCCAAAGCAAGACAATTCATCTACTACACCAACAACTTGATTCAAATGGAGGTAAGAAGGATTGTTGCATGTTGTTCATTCCCCTCAGAAAAAAATTGATTTAAAGAGAGGTAACCACCTCAATACCAGACACTTTCACCCCCTTCCTGCCCATGACAATTTTCAGATTTCATTTTTGTCACACTTTGCATGACAATTACTCAGTCAAGCAAAACTGTACTCAAATACAATTTGTATTGTTTTTTTGACACAGATAGAAATTTCTTTTGGTGGTATTTAATCGTCACTGAGTTTTTTATTTGTTTGGTATATAAACGAAAAAGTACCAACATTTGAAAAAAAAATTCTTTGTTTCTGTTATAAAATTTTGCAAATAAATGATCTTTCGTCATACATTTAGACCAAAATGTATTCTGCTACATTTCTTTGGTAAAAATCACCCTTAAACCAGTGCATATTATTTATTCTGTGTGAAAGTTATAGAGTCTACAAACTTTGGTATATGTGTTTGAAAATTGATCAGTCCTGATGTACTGATGAGCTATCTCATTTCTTGAGGCCCTAATATTCAACGATAGTACAAATACCCCTCAAATGACCCTTTTTGGAAAGTAGATAGTCCAAGGTATTTAGTAATAGGCAAGGAAAGTTATTTGAAGTTGTAATTTTTTTGTCACAATTTTTTGAAAAATGGAGGAATTAAAAAATATATATTTTTATGCACTGTTTATTTTTACATACTGTCACCGGTGCAGTACAGAATCATCATATGACTAGTGTGGTGGTGATCAGGGATACTGACTGGTGACAGTTTTTTAAAAAATAAATAATAAACATTTTAAAATATTTTTTTATCAAATTGTTTATCTTTTTTTTTTTTTGTAACACACAGTGACCAGAGTAGTGCTGTGTCACCATAGTGACACTATACTACTTTGAGAAGGAGATCTTGATTCTTTTTTTACACTGTAATTGTTTGTTACAGTGATGGTCACTGTAACAGCAATCATTTTGACTGTCATTAATGGCTACTATTGTGATGCTGTGATTGGTTACAGCTATCACATTGTACAAAGCCGCTCTGAATGGTCTTGTATTATGTAATAACTGTGACCAGGCACCATCCATGACAGTTTTGTTTACATGTTATCACCCCATAGCAATCACGTGGGTCATAGCAATAACATGATACCTCAGCTGCTCGCAGCGGCTGGGTACTGAACACTGTGATCTACTATGTCCACCAAGGAGTGTGAGCCTGGAGGGCATCCCTGGACATCCTCTCAGAATATAAAATATCATATATCGACTATACGACAGGGGGAAAGTGGTTAAGGACACCATTAATGATTTATTGAGTTTTACAGTATGGAAATGTTTGCATTATTCTTCATGTTCTACCCCTTTCTTCTTTTCAGGTGTTCCAGGAAAATTCTACTGTTGTGGTGTTTGAACTCGATTCTCAATTGTTTAAAATTTGAAATGACAGATTATATTGGGGAGTATCATGGCAAACATGCATTGTTTGTTTGCCTTTAACAAGTTTTTCCCCTCCTTACTCTCTAGCTAGGAGGTGCTCTCTATAGTTAGTCTCACCCTCTTTTTTTTTTATTAAATAGTTTTTTTATTAACAAGTTTTGTAGGTTTTACAAAAATAAATAAATAAAAAATGGAACACTAAAGGATTGCAGTGTGCATTGCCCTAAGCACAAGCATACGCAAGCAATGCTCAAGGTGTACAAAGAATGTCTCACTTCCCGTCTCACTCAGAGAATCCCAAGTACAGCAAGGTAAGTGGAGCAAGGCCTAGGGACTGCAGCCAAGGATCCCATAGTTTCTCAAATTTGTGGGGGTACCCCTTTGTTGGAGAATATGATGCTCTTTAAGAAGGGTAGAATTAACCTGAGTGCGCCAATTCTCAAATGTTGGAGGAGAGTAGATAGCCACTTGGTGGCAATATATTTACGCACCAGGACTAGCAGTCTGGTAATAGAGGTACTGATCGGCAGCGTAAAGGCTTCTTCATCCAAGAATCCTAACACACATGTCAAGGCATGATTGTTCAAATTTACCGGAAACAATTTATTTATAGTATCAATAACAGGATGTCAGTAGCAAAAAAACTTGGGACAGCACCAGATCATATTTAAGAGATCTGCATGGCATAGGCCATGGCATCTAGGGCAATCAGGGCTCTCCTTATGGTTCCACTGATGGAGCTTCAACAGCATTCTATATACCCTGTGTATTACAAGTAATTGAGACAAGTGTTGTGTAGGCAAAAGGAATACTAGTAAAATCTGCTCCAGTATGGCCCACCATGTCTCCTCATCTAGCTCCCCAAGATCTTTGACCCACCCTATCATTCCAGGGATATAAAAGTTGGACAGGACATTATCTGACAATGAGCTATAGATCAAGGAAATAAGGCCCTTCTTGTTTGTAGCAATGGTGAGGGAGTCCATAAGAGGATAGTTTAGCCTGAACTGTGAACGTATGGCATAACTGTAGGTATTTAAAAAAATCTATGAGAGGAAATCATTCTGCAGGTCCTGAAAGGATCTTAATTGATCTTGCTTAAACAATTGGTAGAGGAATTGCACCCCTCTAGAAAACCAATCATCAAAATCTTGTAGTTCACTCAACTCTTCAAAGCATCCTCCCTTCCATATTGGAGAGTAGTGATGGACTGAACACCCCCTTGTTCAGTTTGCGTTTGAACACTTGAACCTAACGGAAGTTCGACCGCGAACTTCGAACAGGGACCATTTACTGAGTGGTGTCATACGGCCGCAATGACAGTTCTTAAACAGTGGTCAGGTGCAATGCTTTGACCAATCACAATGCATAGTGCATTGTGGAGCTTGGCAGGGAACAGCCCGTCAAACGCCCGGACCATGTTCGACTTGAACTTGCGTTAGACTCGAACATGCAGCCCATCATTATTGAAGAGTAATGTGAAACCCCCGCATATCCCTTGATCTTTTCCATTTCTTCCCATACTTTATACATCAGTTTCAAGGTGGGGTACTGAGAGGAGTCTCTAAACCTACCTGCCTCCAATTGAGACAGCAAATGGTATTTGGGATCACACAGCAAGGCCCCCAAAATCGTAATTGTAAAATATGCAATTGAATTCTCGAATTCTTGCCATCCCAAATAAGAATTCAAAAGAGGGAGACTATCCTTTTAAACCAGCTGTTAAAGATCCATACTGGGGAGTTGTGCAAAATGTATAATAACTGGGGTGCCCAAATCATTTTGACCAGATTTGTTCATCCCACCACTGACTAAAGTAGTTTAAACCAGGCTTTGCTTTATGTTTAAACTTATCGAGGAGGGGCTGTAGAATATATTGTAAATAATTTTCCACACTATGATGAACCCAAACCCCAAGGTATATAAAAGGAGTCCACCTCTTTAATCTGCTGCGCTCATTGTGGATCACCTTTTTGATGTGTCTTTAGTTTCTGTACTGTGGTTCTCACCAGAGTAGACTGGAGACAAAAAAGAAAAGTAATACAGGATAGGGGTCTGGGCAAGCAGCAAGACAGAACTGACTTCAGTACATGGAAGTCACTCCAAAGAAGAAACAGACAGGAAATAAGCACACAGAGAAGGAGTTCTGAAGCAATCAGAAGCGTTGCTTGGGTACTGGAAATTGATGAAGGCTATTACTGGGACACCATCAAAGAAAAGTATAAGCAAAACCTTTATTCACCACCATAGGACAAAGCAACATTTCAGGACTACTGAGGACCTCTTCCTCAGACAGGCAGTGGTCACTGGTATAGATTTTAGGGGACCCAAGCCATTTTTTTGTGTGGTCCCTTTTAAAATGTACAATACACCTTATATTTAGACTAAAGGTACATACAACTTTTTGGTCTGGCCCCCCTACAAATCTATTCCAGATCCCTATCTAGGATAATGTTTTTGTCTTTCTTGAAGGGCATGTGGTCTGGTATGTTTCAGGAGGTGAATGTGCATGCTGGCTGCTCCCTCCTTTCCTGGCCACCAATGATATTTGCTTGCATAAAGGTCTGGTGTAGATTTTTAGGTGGACGACATGCACAAAACAAAGATAGCTTGACCCCCCCCCCCCCAAATCCATACCAGACCCTGATCTTAGATAGGGTTCTGGTATAGATTTTTAAGAGGGACCCCATGCAATAAATGTCATCCCCTTCCCTTTCCCCATATTCTATACCAGACCCTTATCCTAGATAAAGATCTGAAATCAAGTTTTAAGGAGGATCCAACAGAAAAAAGCAAAATAAAAAAAAAATAGTGTGGGGTTCCCCACACCACATCATGCCATCCAGTGATGCAGATCTATCATGAGTGCCGGCAACCTACAGGCATGACAACCCACTCCAGTAAACCTTTTCCGTCACACTCCCACCACAAATGACTGCTCCACAGCTGGCTGTTGAATGTGAACAATCAAATAAGGCCAGAAAAAATATAAATTCAGCTTCAACCTAATGGGGTTTGGGTACTACATTCAGAACTTGCAGGATTTAAGACTGGGTTTGCAAATCCTCTTGCAAACCAAACCCAGGGCAGTTCACTCATTACAATCCACCACTATCCAGACTGTGGTGGAGCTAGATGGAGTAAGATCAGTGATACAATTCTATGAAAATACAGGACCAAAATACATCTAAAATAGGCAGAGGAAGAAGCAATCCAGCTGCAGCGGAAGTGGACATCTTCAATTGCACACACACAGCACACGTTAGAACATAATCTTTGACTTCATTATGAAGAGATGGCCACTAGTAATAGTGTTAGAGGAAATCATAAATATGTTGCCAGGTTTATATAGTATACAAAATAAAAAAAGTAATAACAATAATTAAAAAAAAATAATTTTATATATATATATATATATATATACACACACAGTATATATATATATATATATATATATATATATATATATATATATATATATATATATATATAAAATAACCATGTTATACATCATTTTATTCCAAATGCTTAATACAATTTTATATTATTTACTATCATATCAATCCATACAGGAATGATATATGTGTTTATCTACGAATAATGTACATAGCCAAGCTGCAACATATTATGTTGCTGTATGATATGCACATAGTGGTGTCTGACAGTTTTAAATGTACATGTAGATATTATATTTAACGTATGCAGGAATAGACAGTGAAAAACTGTACTTTTCCTTTAAATCAGACATCCATGGAATGTATTATCCTTTTTGTATATTTATATTAATAATAACAATGAAAACAATTTTTGTCTTGCAGTCAGTAAATAGAACAGGCGCTGTCTCACTTTTCCTAACAGTTGGTAATATTCCCAGGTATGTGGGAGGTTGGATGCACTCTGCTCTGCTAGTTTGTTGGCTCTGCAGGAGAGCTTTCATTAGCCCCTTTTTTCTTAGGCAACATTCATAGGAATTGTACAATTACTACTGGAAACATTTGATATAATAATGCCACAATGCAGAGCTGGCTTTCTTGTATCTTTGTAAAGAATTATGTGGGAATTTATGAAACTCGATGTACAATGTGGATCTAAACAGACATTAAAACCATGTGACTGACTTTTTTATTCCAAGTCACATTATAATTTCTATAAAACTCTATGAAGGTTTTTACTTTGAAATGTACTGTAAAGTTTTACATTGTTTTAATACATTCATATACCTTATGTAATCAATGCATCGCAAACTCCTAATTTAGCTAGATGCTTTAGCATCCCTGTAAGAGAAAACTGAAGTACCAAGGAAAAGCCTACTTAACACAAGGGAAACATTGAGTCTCAGTTTATTATAGTTAAGAACTCAAAATGTATTAATCATGTGGAATGTCTTGCATATAGCATAAAAGAAACATTTTTGCATATTGTAAATACTATCAAGAGGACCTTTTTGTTAAGGGTACCTTTAATTGACGAGTTGTATACTGTATAAGCACAACCAGCTGAATTTTGCACAGGCAGTCACAATAAGAAAGCCAATTGAAACCAATGATGTGCAGATGATTATTGACAGATTACATTTTTGGCAGGAAATGAATAAAAAAGGCTGGGAGAGATCAACAGCACTGAGATGCAAAAATCTACTATCAGAAAATACTATATTCGATGAGTTTGCCTTAATTTTAACATCAGTCTGACATAAAAGTGTGTGTAGAGCAAGTGAAAGATCTTGGTATCGTGGCCTGTACTATTTACCCAACCATCAATAAACTTGGGGACCTATGAGAACTTGTGAGTGAAAGGAAGAAGGGGCAGTGAGAAGAATGGCAGCTACCCATCACGGTGCTTGAGGTTTACACAAGAGATTTGGTAAACCAGCTATCGTCATGGCACACTACTGCATAATATTGAATGCTTATACAACCTAATGCTATCTATACCTGGTGTTTTGGAGCACCAGAAACATGTGAGTGAGATTCTGTACGGTAAGATTAAGGAATAAACTGTTTTTAAAGATAAAGCACTATGTTTATCCATCTGTCTTTATGCTGAGTGGAGAAACAAGGAGGAGGTGCCATAGAGTATTGACCATTGCCCAGGAAGAAGTTTTACGTTTAAGATCTGTGAGCAGGATATAAGGTATTGGAATCTCTCAGTCCACATAGGGGGACACAAGTGTTATTTAACCTTACATTGATTTGTATGGTCATGTACTCCAGGTGAGAGCACATCTGGTGTTGGTGGAGGTCACATTTAAATAGATATGGAAGATGGTAATACCACTGGAGAGTATCTGCATGATTGCTGAATGATTACATTGACGATATCTTGGACTTTAATTATGATATATATATATATATATATATATATATATATACACATATATATAGGTGTATTTTAAATGATAGACACAGAATATCAATGAAAATCCAGAAAAAACACATGATTCAAATGTTATAAATTGAGTTGCAGTTCAGTGAGTAAAATAAGTATTTGATCCCCAAGCAAAACATGACTTAGTAACTTGGTGGAGAAACCCTTGTTGGCAAGCATAAAAGTAAGATGTTTCCTGTATCTGGATACCAGGTTTACACATATCTCAGGAGGGATTTTGGTCCACTCTTCTTTACAGATCCTCTCTAAATCCTTAAGTTTCTTGGCTGTTGCTTGGCAACGTGAAGTTTCAGCTCCCTTAATACATTTTCTATAGGAAAAAGGTCTGGAGACTGGCTTGGTCACTCCACGACCTTAATGTGCTTCTTCTTGAGCCACTCCTTTGTTGCCTTGGTGGTATGTTTTGGGTCATTGTCATGCTGGAAGATCCATTCACAACCCATCTTCAGTGCTCTGGCTAAGGGAAGAAGGTTCTCATCCAAGATTGTACAATACATGGCCCCATCCATTGGCCCCTCAATGCAGCAAAGTTGGCCCGTACCTTTAGCAGAGAAGCAGTCCCAAAGCATAATGTTTCCACCTCCTTGCTTGACTGTAGGGATGGTGTTCTTAGGGTCATAGTCAGCATTTTTCTTCCTCCAAACAAGGCAAGTTGAGTTAAAAGAGCTCAATTTTGATCTCATCTGACCACAGCACTTTCTCTCCAATCCTTCTCTGAATCATTTAGATGTTCATTGGCAAACTTCAGATGGACCTGTACATGTGCCTTCTTGAGGAGGGGGACCTTGCAGGCACTGCAGGATTTAAATCCATGGTGGTTTAATGTGTTACCAATGGTTGGTTTGGTGACTGTGGTCCCAACTATCTTGAGAGCATTCACAAGCTCCTTTGGTGTAGGTCTGGGCTGATCCCTCACTTTTCTTATGATCATCCTTACCCCATGAGGCAAAATCTTGCATGGAGCTCTAGACCAAGGGTGATTGATAGTTATTTTGTATTTCTTCCATTTGTGAAAAATCGCTCCAACTGTTGTCTCCTTCTCACCAAGCTTCTTGCTGATGGTCTTGTAGCCCATTCCAGCCTTGTGCAGGTCTACAATCTTGTCCCTGATGTCCTTTGACAGCTCTTTGGTCTTGCCCATGATGGTGAGGAATAATGAGATGCTGTGGACAGGTGTCTTTTATACACATAATGAGTTGTTATTAGGAGCACTTTCTTAAATTGACAGGACTAATATGTGTACCACATGAGTACATAGCCAGTCTGTGGGAGCCAGAATTATTGTTGGTTAATAGGTGATCAAATACTTATTTTACTCACTGAACTGCACTCAATTTATAACATTCGTATCGTGTTTAGACCCTTCATTTCTTTATTTCTTTGTAAATGGGCAAACATACAAAATCTGCAGGGGATAAAATAATTATTTCCCCACTGTATATATATATATATATATATATATATATATATATATATATATATATATTGGTCGGTTGATATTGTGAAACATGCGTTGCACTTTTATACACATATACTATGTTTATTGGTTTTAACACTGCAAAAGAGCAAATGGTACATAAAATGATCTATGAGCCAAGGTTATATGTAATGATCAATAGACTGAAAAAAGCACAGGATGTTCGTTATGACATCCTTGGAAAAATACAAAAGATGTAAAAGGCCGGCAATATTGTAACGTGGATCACAAAACCAAGAAAGGTATGTAAAATGGTATTGGCTTGGTGCTAACCAATGGTCAGCATCATAAAGAAGACAGAGAACAGTGTGAGGAAGGAGGAAGCTATTCTTTCTTGATTTACTGACTTTTAAGTCTTCTTCCCATTTAGCTGTATAGGTTTGCATATTGTTACAATAAGTTTATAATAAATAGTGGAAATCAATTTAAATGCCAGGGAACTATGGTGGCATATACTGTATGCTCAAAGATAGTAAAAGAAGAGAAAAGTTCTTTGCCACAGATAAGTAAGGTGAGCCAATGCCAAAGTTGGGTATATCAGAATAATTCAGAGGAAGCAGCCTTAAATTTTTCCCTGAGAGTTGGCCACAATATAATTGAGTCCTTCTTTCAGAGTGAGAAAGCTGAGGTGAAGCCATGTGTAGTCCACCAGAAAGAGCAGATGAGGAGTTGAGTCCTGGTTGGAAAAGGGTGTTGTCAATCAAGGGGAGAAACGGAAGATGAGTGGAGATCAAATTCATGTGTCCCAACAAATAACCAAACATACACATACTGTATGTGAAAGAAAGTTCATACATTAACCGCTTCCCGACCACCCTATAGCAGTACTACTGCTACAGGGCAGCAGGGCTGCACAAAATCACATATATACTTGATTTTGTATTTCAGGATAGAGGGCACGCATGCATTCCGCCATACTCACGCCGCCATTGGCGGCTTCAGCTGTCAATCACCGGGTCCTGGCCAGAGATTCCCCGCCGGCACCTGGCGATTGCCGAGGAACACTGACAGGGGAGAGGTCTGTATCTAAACAATACAGATCTCTCCCCTGTAAGCACCATCATGCTGCTTTGTATTGCTTTGCATAGCAGAGCAATGCAAAGCAGCATGCTCACATAGTAAAACAGCACACAGCACATAATGTGAAACACACATAGCACACAGTTAACCCTTTGGTCGTTTCATATGTTAACCCCTTCCTGTCCAGTGTCATTAGTATAGTGTCAGTGCTTTTTATTAACACTGATCACTGTATTAGTGTCACTGGGGATGTCTGGGGCAAATAGTCAGTCCCCTCCCCCCCACAGTGTCAGAATGCCCACCGCAGTCCCACAGTCCTGCTATAAGTCTCCATTGCTAGTATATAAAAAATCCAGTATATATACCGCCAATTGTAGACGCTATAACTTTCACATAAACCAATTCATTGGGATTTTTTTAAGCAAAGACATGTAGCAGAATACATTTAGGCCTTTTTTTAATTTTTTTTTTACTGGATATATTTTATAGCAAAAAGTAAAAAATAGAGTTTTTTTTCAGAATTGTTGGTCTTTTTTTGTTCATAGCACATAAAAATACAAAATACAATAAAATACCACCAAAAGAAAACTCCATTTGTGGGAAAAAAGAACATAAATTTCATTTGGGTGCAGCATCGCATGATCGCAATTGTCAGTTAAAGCAACACAGCACCGTATTACAAAAAATGGCCTGGTCGGGAAAGGGGGTAAATACTCTGGAGGGCAAGTGGTTAAAATTATATCTTGAACTACCACCAAAGACTGTGCAGAAAACCATTATTCACTGTCATCACCCTCTCTAAAGCAACACTTACATACAATGCTAGAAAGATCAAAATTCACTCAAATGCATCCACACAAATATTCAAAATATCCAATTCCATCACCAGTTGAATTGTAGTAAATTCTACATATTCTGAGCAACAAACATCTGGAGTGTATACCCAGAGAAACAAGACAATATGTATAAGAGGAAAGTACCACTGATACACATTTATTAAGATTAAAAGCAATACTCACATTTTTAAAGTGCAATATGGCACTATTTGTAGCACATTTGGAAAAAACAACAACTCTGCAGAATCTGGCTGAAGCAGAATTACTCTGTACAATGGGAAAAAAACCACTGGCAGTATGGAACAACATGGTGATGTCAGCCAGATCTGCCCTATGTGGATTTAGCCATTGGACTTTATCTGAGGCACCAAAGGACATTCAATGATAAAACCCCTGAGGAAGCCCAATGGTGAAACACAATTTATAGATTTATGGCCAACCTTGAATGTACCTAAACTTTCATCAACCATTAATGTTCAGAGGGAGCTTGGAGATTAAAAGGCCAGATCCAATGATAACAACCCATGAAAAGGTCACAAAAGACAGAAACGCAAAGCAGGAGCTTTTTGGTTTGTGTGCTTAACAAATACTCACTAACATCTAGTATTTATCTCTCATACTGAAATGTTTTAAACTATAGACCCAGCAAATTTGTCCATTAAAGCAATGTAGTACTGCCTGGACCCTGAAGAAGGGGACATACCCCAAAAGCTTGTCCTCGAAATTGTATGCTAGTGCAAATAAAAAAAGTATCACGTCAGTACTCAATTGTTTCTGCCATTAAAACAAGAAAGTTTTGGTCAGATGGAGTGATTATAGGAACATTGGTAAATGTCCACAGTTGAATACCTGGGAGTAATGTGGGGAAATAGGAAAACCTAGTTCAGTTGCTATACGCTAGCACTCCCCACTCCCCAGTGATGCTGTCCAAAGGTGTCTCCGTTACTCATCCATCAAGAGTGGGATGGCATGAAGTGCATTACTGGCCCAATCACCAGGTGAAAACAAAGTAAAAATCCTAAAAAATACTAATGCAGCCATCAATCTATTACCTTCTTGATTTTGAGTTTAATACCACTTTAAAGTGTTATATCCTCTGTTTTGTTTCACTAAAACAGCTTGACTCTGAAACTCTAGAGAACCTCAAATCCTAGCATGTGTGCTGTACTGCTGTTATAATCAAATACATTTGGATACATGAAAATATTAAAAAATATTTTCAAAATGATTTATAAATTTTGTAAACTGTCAGAAATTACATATTAAATGTAACCTCCAAAAGAATGTTACTACAAAATGTTTAAACTTAATATATTAATAATTTATGTACTGTACTTATAAATATTTAAGCTGTAAATAGCATACAATTGGCCCATGACTCTGATAAAACAAGAATCTAAATAGGAATATTGATACTGATTATTTTGACCCACATTTACTATTTTTTCTTATCAGAATTTCATATTATGTCCTTTCATTTGTTTATTTTTGTTTACACTTCTATATATCAAATAGATCTTTTTGCAGCAACAGTAAAACAGTAATATAACAGTAGATTCCTATTAATAAAATACATTTTTAAAATTATGTATTTTGCATGCTATTTAGTTGATTAGTGGTATATGGCTGAGTGCATGTTATTGCTGTAAATCATATGTTAGAATTCTCACAAATGTCCAAAATGTAAAATTTAAATTCAAACTTACATAACAATATGACCCCAACATGATCACAAATTTTTGCATGTTTTAACATTTTTAATTTCACATATTGTTTTACCATTTTGCTAGCAGTGTAAACTTACAACTGTAAAGTTTTTTATATTTTTTACCTATGATTTATTTATCTTAAACTAGTTCAAATGTGGCATTTGCACATTATATTTTAACTGGCTTGGTATGTTTTAATACAGCATTTATTTTAAAGGTGTTGAGTGCCATTGAGTTAGCAAATATGATATTGTCGTTTTTAAAATAGGTTTCTTTTTTTATTGGACCTAAAATATAGAAATACATGGAATTTTGTTTTTATCATAAGTTAATAGCTTTTTTGTTGTTAATCACTTGCCCTACTTAATTCATTCATTATAGTGGAAAGCTTTGAGATTAAGCCCTCAGGCTGGATAGCTTCACATGAAGTCTTCTTTTTTTATCTCTTCCAAGTTAGATTAAGTCTAGGTCTTGTTTAATGAGGTGCCACTTGCTGGCTTTTCATGCAGAAAGAATTCCTCGCACTCAGCGGTATGTATCTACCATATGAATTATAAAATATTTTGGATTTTTCAGAATTTCTGACTAATGTTTCCTGCAGGAAGCTCCATTCGGTGCTCTCTGGGATCTGGGCAGCAGGAATTTCTTTGATTTGGTTTGTTCAAAGATTCATCTTGTTATTCATTATTTCTCCAGCATAGTCTCTCAGATCGCTTTTCACAAAGAATTGTTTTTTTTTTTCTTTGGTTACAAGATGACGCCTCTGTCTCTTGTTATTACACTGTTAACTCCTTTATCTATGTAGAACCTGAAACACATTAGTGACCTGCAGCTCAATCCAGATTAAAAGGCATGCCCAATGTTAAATTGAATTTTTAATTATTGAATGTATTTCAATAGATTTTCGGTGATACCCAATTCTTACATGAAACTACATTTTCTCCAATTATCTGTGAATCAAATGCTAATGATGTTATAGGAGAAATAAATTATCCATGTCATTTGAAAATCACCAGCTTGCCTAATGGGAATCATTCAAATGCTTGCATTTATAGTCTGCTACATATGATTGTCATTCTGTTTTATGTATATTATTTTGATGAATCAGATGTTTAAAATCTCATTTTCTTTATTAATAAACTGGCCACAGACTGTAGACAGTCATACATGCTCAGCCTAGCCTTCTTAATATCTTGCATTCCACATGTTCTTACAATTAATATGCATGGTCAGATCACCCAAGCACAGCAGAGAATGGATGGAGAAATTGACTCTTTATCATTGAAGGGAAGTGGTCAAACTTTTCATACCTGTTTCAGTTGAGGTTGCTAATCAGCATTGGAGGCTGAAGGCTAACCTTATGAATTATCCACAGGTGTAATTGTTCTAAGGAAGTTCATGCTTTTGGAGCTTAATTCACATTGATGTACCAGTCCCAAAATAATTACGATTTCCAAAATATGGATGATAGCATCCTCCAGCATAGAAGGAAAGCTCTGTTTACACCATGTAGGTAAACTTCTAACATGTTTTCTTTAATCTAAAGGATAAATAAAAGTACTGCTCCAGGTGCTTTAAAAACTGGAGTTAGGGTTGCCACCTCATCCCTTTACAATCGAACATGTTAATTACACAGGTTCTGTGGCTGATTAACCACTTGCCATCCACCCTATAGAAGAACTACTGCTACAGGGCGGCAAGGCTGCGCAAAATCACGCATATATATATATGTGATTTGCATTTCAGGGTAGGGGGCGTGTGCGCACCACCCTACCCGTGCCGCTATTGGCGGCTCGAGATATCAATCACTAGGTCCCGGCTGATGATCGTCGTGTAAAGCTGACAGGGGAGAGACCTATGTGGAAACAACACAGGTATCTCCCCTGTCAGCACGTGTATTTCTCTGCACAGCACAGAGATAGAAAGCAGCATGCCTCCCTAGTAAAACACACACAGCACACAGTTAACACTTTGATTGCCCAAAAGTCAACCCCTTCCTGCCCAGGGTCATTAGTACAGTGTCAGTGCTTTTTATTAGCACTGATTGGGATGTCAGTGGCAGTTAATTAGTTCCCACCCAGTGTCAGAATGCCCGCCACAGTCCTGCAATTGCTATAGGTCGCTAATCCCCACCATTACTAGTATAAGCAAAAAAAAATTTCAGTATATATACCGCCATTTCTAGACGCTATAACTAAACCAATTAATTTACATGTATTGGGATTTTTTTTAGCAAAGACATGTAGCAGAATACATTTTGGCCTGAATTTATGATGATATTTGATTTTTTTAAAAAAATTTTACTGGATATGTTTTATAGCAAAAAGTCAAAAAAAAATTTTTTTCAAAATTGTCAGACTTTTTTGTTTCCAGCACAAAAAATAAAAATGTAAAGGTGATGAAATACCACTGAAAGAAAGTTCTATTTGTGGGAAAAAAGGAAATAAATTTCATTTATGTACAGCATTGCATGACCGCACAATTGTCAGTTAAAGTAACGCAGCACTGTAATACAGAAAATGGCTTGGTCAGGAAGGGGGGTAAGTGGTTAAGGTGGTAATTAAACTCAGTCAGTGCCTTATCTGCACTGAATTAGCCTCAGAACTTGTGTAATTAATATGTGTTTGGTTTTAAAGGGATGAGTTGGCAACCCTAACTGGAGTGCTTTTGATACTCAGAGATTTTTGAGACAGCCCATCACTATAAAGAGGATAGGAGGTTGGAGGGTGTGCTCCAAAGCAGGCTGCTATGGAAAGTGTTTCCACAAGAACAACAAGAGCTCTCTGATTTTCAGGGCTCTCAAGGCTGTTTAACCACTTGACCTCTGGAAAATGTATCCCCCTTCCTGACCAGGCAATTTTTTACGATATGACGCTGCGTTATTTTAACTGACAATTGGCGGTCATGCAACGCTATACATAAATGAAATTTATGTAATTTTTTTCTCACAAATAGAGCTTTCTTTTAGTGGCATTTGATGACCTCTGCATTTTTTATTTTTTGCATTATAAATGAAAAAAACAGGCATTTAAAAAAAAGATTATATATGTTTTTACTTTCTGCTATAAAACATATCCAAATAATTAGAAAAATCTATTTTCGTCATAAATTTAGGCCAAAATGTATTCTGCTACATATTTTTTTTTTATTCCAATAAGTGTATTTTGATTGGTTTGCACAAAAGTTATAGCGTCTACAAATGGCGGTATATCTACTGGAATTTTTTTTTTATACTAGTAATTGCAGCGATCAGCGACTGTGATACTGCGAGACTGACACTTTGTGGGAACCAGTGACACTAATACAGTGATCAATGGTAAAAATATACACTGTCACTGTATTAATGACACAGGGTGGGAAGGAGCTAAACATCTAGGGCAATCAAAGGGTTAATTGTGTGACTAGCCAGTGTTTTTGTGTTTTTGTGTGCACTGTGTACTGTTTTTACTAGGCAATCTGCTATATTTTATTCCCTGAATAAAACCGAGCAGATTGCCTTTGACATAACACAGTTATGTCAGTCTCCTTGGTGATCAAAGGGTGCCGACTCTCCTCCATTGGCCGGCACCTGTTGGTCGGCTTCTGCTGTGTTCAATCACAGCTGAATCTGTACTCTGGCAAAAGGCACATGCCCCTGGTGGCCAAAGTGCAAAATTACATTTATATACAGCATGTCCATCCTGTAGCAGTAAATTTGCTATAGGGCAGACAGAAAGTGGTTAATTCTATTTGGCCCACAGCCCCAAGATTCTGCTATATTTAAACAAGAGGGTTAGAACCTTTTCATGTGTTACCATTTAGGAAATGTACTCTCACTTACAGCCTTAGGGGCTGTTGCCACTAGATGGAAAAGAGGGAACACCAAACATTTTGTCATTGTTCCTGGACCAAGAGTAGAGGGAAACTGCGTATACTGCTCCTGGGGACAAAATCTTAAAAAGGGATTTTCTCTCGCTTACTGCAGTGTATCCATGACAAAAAGTCTCCCTGGGGAGGACATAGACAGAAGTGAAAGCCAGACAGGCTCTCCAAACTCAAAAATACCAACATTTACTGGAGTTCCAATGTAACCATTTGCCTACAGGGCACTTTTACCCCCTTCTTGCCTAGGCCAATTTTCACCTTTTAGCACTGTTGCGCTTTAAATGACAATTGTTGTACAACACTGTACCCATATGAAAGTTTTAGCATTTTTTTCACACAAATAGAGATTTATTTTGGTAATATTTAATCATCACTGGGTTTTTTATTTTTTGCGCTATAAACGAAAAAAGACTGAACATTTGTCTTTCATTTTTTTCATCTCTGTTATAACATTTTACAAATAAATAATAATTCTACACAAATGTAGACCAAAATGTATATTTCTACATGTCTTTGATGAAAATAACCCAAATCAGTGTTTATTATTTAGTTGCTAGGAAAGTTATAGACTCCACAAACTATGGTATATATCTAAAAATTGATAACTTCTGATGCACTGAAGGCTGATCTCTTTATTGAGGCCCAAAAATGCCATGACAGTATAAATACCCCCAAAATTACTGCTTTTCAGAAAGTAAACAGCCTGAGGTATTTAGTAAGAGGCATTGCAAGTTTTTTGAAGTTTACATTTTTTTGTCATAATTTTGTGGAAAATTAAGAAAGGAAAATAACATTTTCACAATTTTTTTTTTTACATACTGTCACCAATGCAGTACAGTGTCATCATATACATTTTTTTTACAAAATGTTTTAATTTGTTTTATATTTTTTATTACTTTTTTAAAACTGCTTAATATTTTTTTCTACTCCTGTGACCAGAGCAAAACAATGTTACCGTAGTAACATTGTATTACTCTGCGCAAATGAGCAGAATTTTTTTTTTTTTACACATTAGGATCACTTATACCAACAAATTACATTAGTATAAGCAAGTATTTTTACTAAATGAAACCGATTCATTCAGTAGTTTTTGTTGTGATTAGCTGTGAGTGGCCATAGCTGATCACATGCTACAGATGGGCTGTGATTGACCCAGTCTGTACATGTGTTCACAGCTCACAGCACAGTTGTAAACAGTGAATGGCATGAAAGAAAGCCATTCATTACCTACAACTGTCACGTGATCTGCTGTGCTTGGTCACAGCGATCACGTGAGACTGGCAGCGGGCTGGTGTAGTGATCTGTCATTGGCAGTGTCCCGTGGACACACATGGTGACAGATTGTGCCAGAGCACTACGTCATATGATGTCCTCCCAGGATAATTGGGTTCCCACTCGGCCGTCATTGTATAGTAGGCTGGGTAGGAAGAATTAAAAGCATATATAATCCCAAAAACAAAATATGAATATAATGCAGTTTATCAGTCCTTAAATGTGGTGACTCCATTATATACACAATTCGAGGTGACAGTGATAATAAAGGTTGTTTTTTTTAATAAAAAACATGTCATGCTTACCTGCTTTGTGTTTTGCACAAAGCAGCTCAGATCGTCCTCTTCTTGGCACCCCTATCGAAGCGCCAGGCCCCTCCTGCCTAGCGCCCCTATAATATGAAGCTTACTATGGGGGCACCTGAGCAGGCTCGCTTCTGAGTCAGTGCTCTATGCATCCATTCACACACGGAGCGTGACTCGGCCCCCCCCCCCCCCCCGCTCTCTTCTCATTGGCTATGATAGTGGGACAGTAGTGGGAGCAGATGGCTACTGCTGCTGTCTAAGCCAATGAGGAGAGAGAGACCCAGGAGAGACGAGGCTCTCATGCACATTGCTGGATCGATATGGGGCTCAGGTATGTTTTAGGGGGACTGGGGGCACTGCTGCACACAGAAGATATTTTCCCTTCATGCATTTACTGCATCAAAGTAAAATACATTGATCCTTTACAATCACTTTAATTTACTCAAACTGGAGAGTGCAAAATCTGGTGCAGCTGTGCATGGTAGCCAATCAGCTTCTAACTTCAGCTTGTTCAATTAAGCTTTGACAATAAAACTGGAAGCTGATTGGTTTCTATGCAGAGCTGTACCAGATTTTGCACTCTCCAGGTCTAGTAAATCAACCCTTTCCTGTCCAAGTGTGACAACGGTCACTGCTTCACACTTTATTTATGGAGGTGCAGAGTTGTCACCCAAGGTTGCTCTCCTGATCTGGGCAAGAAACACTTCCTACTCAGCTCTTCGCTGTTAAATAAAGGAGTGTTGCTTTATAGCCCACAGAAGATAGCAGAGAAAGCTAATTATATTGTTTGGAAATTTCAGTTTGGTGCAAAGGAAGTTACGCTCAATTTCTGAACAGGTATTTTGTGCACTTGCAGAAAAAGTACTTAGTCTTAAAAAAGAACATTAATGCAGCCACTGGACTGGCAATCTACAATGCATTATATTTAGTTTAGATATATTTAGAGGATTAATTGGGCTGGGAAGACCTTTTTATTCAGTAAAAAAAACCCCCAAAAAATCCCCATTTAATCCATTGGAAAACTCGTTTTATTATTAAAGAAGGAAAGCGTTTCAGCAGAAAAAAATATTTTTAGCGTCATGCAAAAAATGTTATACTGTGGATATTACACTAATTGATGTGTTTCCCACCCTTATTAAATAAATAGTATTTGTAAATTGTTATAATTATGATTTATTACAGATAATTTATCATTGACGCACAGTCTGGCAGATGGCAACATTAAGAACTCTGTATAAGTTCTGCTTAGTTAATATTAATACGCCATTTACATAGCATTAAAATTTCAGAGAAGTGCCACACTTGCATCTCTTTGCAAATTAAAATATCTCATTCACACAAGAAATATATATTTTATGAGTTTAAAAGCAACCCACAACAAATTAAGCTCAATCAAGTGACTAAGAGATGAGTGTAATGGTGACAAAATTGCATGGCAACATTAATACCCTGTGGGTCAGTCAAGGTTCAGTTAAGGTTCTTACTTTTTAGTTTAAGGAGGAACCGGCAGCAACAATACCCCGTAATGTCTGAAATATACTGGATTCTGTCTATACAAATATTTTCGATTTGTTGCAGAGACTCATTTTTGTTATTTCATTTGACCCCTTTCCTTTGTCTAACATGAATGATACAGTACAGTCATCTGGCATTGTCACCCTCGAGCAGGAAGTGTATTACTTGGCCATACCACCAGGTGAAAATAAAGGGAAAAGATTAGTCAAGTGAAAATAAAGCCTAAAAAAACGAATGCAGTTACCACATATTATGGAATGGCAAGCTGCAGTACAGGTATATTACATTTCACAAAATACTCTTTAAAACACACTTCAATTAAAAATGAAATGGTGCATTAGAAACAGACACAGGAGGCTATCCACACAGCTCCTGTATTTTCAATGGTTCTCAAGCCTGAAAACCTTTCTGATTAACTTTCTTTTTATCTACAAAAGTCAAGGGGAATGGGTGCGGACATTAGCAAAATCAACCCAATACTAGCTCTTGGTAGGGTCATCTATTTATATTACCACATCTAATTCCCTTATCTTCAATATATGGGGGTGGTGGGGTTAGTAATTTACAGAAGAAGGATAACAATCTTTGGGGGAATTTCCAGAATCTGGTGCAGCAGTGCATGGCAACCAACCAGCTTCTAGCTTACATTTTTAAAGTGCAGCTGAACAAGCTCAAGCTAGAAGCTAGAAATGGCAGTCACACCCAGTGCTCAGAGGTCCTCCACAGAGAGATAAGACAGGCAACATATCCAAGAACATCCTAAATGCTAGGTGAATGCAGCCTTCCTCAGATAGGGAAATCCAATGTATAACTAAATAAAAAAATGGGAAAGACACAAACACCTAGTGCATTACCAAAACTTTATTGAAAAAATGTAAAACCGATAAAATTGAGTACTTATAAAAGTACAGAAGATAAAGACATGTAAATCAGAAGACACCATGTGGTGCAGGATGCAAGTGTTCCAACAACACCGCACTGGACTGGCTGGCTGATGTGTTTTGGGGATGCACCCCCTTCCTTAGAGCTGAGCAGCTTTAAGGAAGGGGGGTGCCCCCGAAATGCATTAGTTCGCCAGTCCAGCAGGGTGTTGTTGAGGTACTTGTATCCTGAACCACACAGCATCTTCTGATTTACATGTCTTTATTTGCTGTACTTTTGTGAGTACCAATTTTTATCTGTTTTACATTTTTCCAATAAATATTTGGTAATGCACTAGGTGTTTGTGCCTTTCCCATTTGTTTTTTGTAGAATTGATTGGTTACTATGCACAGCTGCTCCAGCTTTTGTCTGCTTTTTACTACTCATTTCCTCCTCTATGTACTGGAGATAAGGGGGTTGATTTACTAAAGGCAATCGGGCTGTTCATTTTGCAAGGAAACTTTCCCTAGGGCTGAGTGAATGTGGTGAAAATGCACTTTGCAAAGAATACCCATTCACTTGCAAATAAATAATAAAAAAAAACTCTGGGGAAAATTTCCTTCCAAGGTGCAACTTCCTTTTCAAGATTAACCACCTATTTCCCTTTAGTAAATAAACTCCCTAAAGGGAAAGACATGTTTTAGAGTCTGGCCTAAATGACAGCCATGGCTTCTTCCATAGATATAGAAGGAGTATAGCCACCCAAAGATTGGAAATGGTTTCTTTTGTAGGATCACCGGGTGAAAAATAAGGTTAAAAAGCTGAAAACAACAAATACAGTCATCTCATCTAAGAACTGGTAAGCTGACACATATTCAGTTTTTCTTTTGGAGTTTAGATATGCTTTGAAATCCCATCGTGCCATTTCTGTCTTCCTCTACCTGCAAACAAAAAACACTAACACACTGGGTGGAACTCCTATACCATTTGGCAATATTTTTTGTAAGTTTCATTATTTTACCCAAAAGCTATTAGTCAATGATCTACCAAACACCAATCCCACTTTTTTAAGAGAACTTGCACCTTCTAATATGAGCTTCTAACTTTTATTAAAGTATGCCCCTTCTTATTAATGGTAGAATTTGCTATATGCCCTCCGGATTGGGTCACCTTACAGTATTTCAAGAACCCATTTGTGAAGTGTTAATTTAATAAAAGTAATCCCAAATGTGTGGAAATGTTTCAAAACCATCCCTTATACTTTCATATAATCAGGTTTGCCTAATAGGATGTGTTTTATACATAGTTTTAATGTGAGGATGTATTTACTTCAGAAATCAGACGTTCCCACTTCATTCCCAGTCCAGAGAGAGAGATATCATATTACCCCTGTACAATTCATTAGTAATACCTCATCTGGAATATGCAGTTCAGTTTTGGGCACCAATTCCCAAAAAGAACATTGGGGAAATGGAAAAGTGCAGAGAAGGGCAATCAAACTGATACGAGGCATCGAGGAAATCAGCTATGAGGAAATATTAGAGGAACTGAATTTATTCTCTCTTGAGAAGAGGAGATTAAAGAGAGATATGATCAACATGTATAAATACATCAATGTTTCACATAGTTAACTCGGTGTAGAGCTATTCACCCTGAGGTCATCACAGAGGACAAGGGGGCACTCTTTATGTCTGGAGGAAAATAAATGTAATCTCCAAACATGGAAAGGTTTCTTCACAGTGAGAGCTGTGAAAATGTGGAATAGACTCCCTCAAGAGTTGGTTCTGGCCAGCTCAGTGGATTGCTTCAAAAAAAGCCTGGATTCTTTCTTAGATACACAGAATATAACTGGTTATTCACATTTTTAGGTAAAGTTGATCCAGGGAATATCCAATTGCCTCTTGGGGGATCAGGAAGGAATTTTTTTCCCAGCAGCAGCAAATTGAATCATGCTGTTTTTTTGCCTTCCTCTGGATCAACTGCGGGTATAGGATTATAACTTTTTTTTTTAATGGTTGAACTGGATGGACTTTTGTCTTTTTTCATCCAGATTAACTATGTAACTATTCAATTGGATGTATCCTACACCTTTCACATAAGACCGACTTACAGCCAATTTTCTAAATAATAGTACTATTTGCAGATTTCATGCAGTCCAGGAAAAATTTAAGCACATGGCTGCTTTGACTACCCAATCTATACGAGGCAACTTCGATCTTCTTTGTTGGCATTTACAGACAGTGTTGAGGTCAGAGGAAAAGCATTCCTGGAGCTACAAGTCAGTTTCACACATAGATGGGACATTAGGCACAGGCATACCAGTCATTCTCTGGAAAGAAGTAACGGGCCCTGCACAACATACTGGGCATTTATTGTGTTGTGCTGTGTTAATGTGCCTATTGATGGACCCTTGCTGGAAAATGCAACAGGTGTACTTGTACCTTGCAGAGTTTTGTATACTGTTAATCTTTATACTTCAGGAAACATTATTTTACCAGTTGCAAACCTTCCCCAACATCTCAGTCTGTCACCAAATGCCTTGGTATGGGTTCTAGAAAATATGCTCCTAATGCAGCAGATGTTTCAGATAAGATGGCAATTGTGCAATGGAAACCTAGACATCTTTTGAACTTATCAAGGATGCTGTGCATAGGGAGGGCACATACAAGTACTCCAGCATATTACTGAAGAAATAATAAATTACTATAATTAATGTGGTACAAATGTGGTTAGCTCCATCAAAAAACAAAAATATATGTACCATTCACAAGGTAAAGGATCTTCAAAGGTAGTCATTAACTGACAGAGCATCCTGAGGATATTTGATTAAAGGATTTGTACCACAAGGTATGTCACATTGACAAGCCATGTTTTTCATTAATTAGGATCCTTTCTTTGCTACTTAGTTTATCCTTGTAAAATGTATGCTATTAGTGCTATTTGAGGACAGGATGCAGAAAACATTGATCTGATACCTATGGGTCCCTTTAGAATTTGAACTGAAGCAACTGATCAGCAAATTGGTTTGATCTGCTTTGCATGATAATGACATTAAAAGTCTAGTTAGTACTGTAAAGTACAAATTTATACCCCTTCCCTGTTTCATTAAATAACAGATGAAAAGGTTGTGTTGAATAAACCTTTCCATTTCCATAATGCAACATAATAATTATAAAGCATTGCATATGCTAATATTCAGGCATTAGTTGAATTAACTGCTCTGAATTTCCACTTAACTGGAAATAATTGCATTTAAATGGGCCAAATAGGAATGTGTCTAAGTGCAGTTGAACTGCTCCTTTAAAGCAGAGATTAATCCTATTTGATAATCAGCTACAGTGGCTGTTGTCTGCTGACAAAGATAAGTTCCCTTATTATCTGCTGTTCTTTATTGTGTTGAGACTGCAATTTCTTCTTGGCCAAATGTTGCAGCATTTCCTGTCTTGCATTTTATAATCCAGGGAAATAAATTAGAATGCTTTCTCAAATGACACAACCAGCTCTTCCCATGAGTGGGATTCAGCTTGTATTGTCTTAGTAAGGATTTTTAAAAAGAAAAAGAAACTTTTAAATGATAATTTAAAGTTGATTAGCCTGCATTATTCCTGAATTTATATATAAACCAGACCATTATAGTAGATGACAATCATTACATAAGACATAACTCTCATGTCTGTGGGGTTCAGTTAATGCCTAAGGACCAGCTATTCCCATAGGCAATGATTGATTGGACAGTTTCAATAACTTCTGTGCCCTGCTTAGATAGGAAGTGGTGCAAGCATCTGCCCTTTCCTTCTTCCCTACTCCTTGCTTCATAGTCATGACACATAGGGCCCCTTTTATATTGGGGTGTGTGTCTTGATGCCCCAATACACTTTATTAGCCAAGCTGAGGGCTGATATTAATAGAGTAGTCTACAGGCTACAGGGTACAGGGAGGTGTTCTGTACACAGAATGTGCACAGAACGCCACCCAAAAAAACAAAATAAAAACAATACATAATGTCCTGCTTGTGTGATTGGCTTACTAATTTTCCCAGAAATCTGTACTAAGATACAAGTCAGATTCCAGGCATGCCCTGCAACAAAAATGTCATTTTTGGTGAGATACTCCCAATAGAAAATTACTTCTAAAGGGATGCTGACCCTGCAATTTTCCTCATTGGAGCCCTGCAGATGCAGCAGCTGATAGATAATTATGAAATCACTCCCATACAGATTCACTCTGCACATGGACACATACAAACAAACAGCTCTTTCTTCAGAATAATAAATCCTTGCAATGCACATAGATCACCCAGAGGGGAATGCTTTTTTCTCAACAAAAGTGGAGTTACTCTTTAAAGCAGGGGTGTCAAACTGGCAACCCTTCAGCTGTTGCGAAACTATAAGTCCCATTATGCCTCTGCCTTTGGGAGTCATGCTTGTAACTGTCAATCTTGCAATGCCTCATGGGATTTGTAGTTTTGCAACAGCTGGAGGGCCACCAGTTTGACGCCCGTGCTTTAAAGTATATCTCCAGCCCAAGGTTTTTTCAGTTTTAGATGGAGTGAGAAAAGGATGGAACCTGTCATCACAACAGGAACCGAGAAGAAAAATGTGGACACAGGCAGCAATAACATTTTTTTTTAATTGGAGTAGGGGAATGCTAGAAAAAAATGTCAGCTTTTTAGTGCTGTCTGCATCCATGTTTGAAATTTTTCCTCAATTTCTGCAACATTGTGACTTGGACAAAAAAATCAGGGAATGCTCTCAAATACCACATCAGACAACCATAAAACATGCCAAAACTTTCTTATCCAAAGTTAGAAAAAATTGTCTAGAGTTCTACTTTAAAGCATATGTCAAGGCAAAAACACACGTTTAGTACATTTGTGGAATACGTGCACATTTTCCCATGTTTTTTCCCTTTAAACTCACTAAAAGTATAGAAAAATAACTGTTGTAGAAGAAATATAGGGTGCTTCTACCTTTGTTTTTGACATGACAATACAGTGTAATTTTGGCTCTGAATTCCAAAGTACGTGGTGTCAGCCCTGCCCACATGATTTCTGATACATTACAAAAAATCAAGACCTGTTCTCATATCCTTCCCTCTTATCATTTCCATAACTATACTTCTATCTGTTTTGTGCATGTGGAGAAATCTAGTTTGTATTTGAATACATCTGCCCCATGGAAAAGCTTCTGTAGTGCAACTGTGCTTCTCTTCTCTTTTTAAGGCAGTGGACTAGGTGGGAACCTAGATGTCTTTGTTCTCAGGTACTAGGCACCTAGCTGTTACATTAAATTAAAACAGAAGTAGGGACAAAGCTCTCTTGACCCTATTTTTCCTGGGGATCACAGAAGTGCATTTCATTCTGTACTCCTGTGCCACATATTTAGCTGTTGGCTGATGTCACTCAGCCAGTCCAGACTCTGGATAGATCCCAACTTTATTGTTGGGATTTATGCAGATGCCTGGACTGGCAGCTGGCTCAGCCCCCCAGTGAGCCGCAGAGAGCCTGAGCTAGCCGCTCCGACCCCCTCTACAGCCTGACACACTCACTGGAGGGGCAAAGCAAAGAGTGATGATTGACAGTCACTAGCTCTCTGCTCATTGAAGACTGAAAACTGAGTGGTCAGTGGTCTTTGATCACTCTGTTCTTGGTCTTAGAGCCAGCAGGGGACAGATGTTGCATCGAATCAATGCTGCATCCACTTAGGTGAGTATAAATGTATGGGTTTTTTTTGTAATCCTGATTTTCTCTTTTAAAATGGGAAACATGTTAATTGGTTGGTGCTCTCACTGAAATGGGATCACATGATTTAAATTCTGATTTCACTCTGGATGTGTTTTGTACCATGTCACGTGTCATGCAATTCTCATCTTGATTAATAAGATGCTGATGGGAATTTTGATATCTTGCCTTTTAAGCACCAGCTCTATTGCACGCTGTCCATGTCAACTATTTTGTGTTTGCCAATGTGTACATAATCTACATAGATGACCCTTTGGTTTTAGGATTCTTTGTATCCATTATTCTTGTTGAGTTTATGATTGTGAGTATTTTTAGTGCTGAAATATTAGAACTATAACATATGCTGTAAAAGTATTTGATGTCTTTCTGTAAATGTACAGTATGTACAAACTTTCCAAAAAAAGTTTTAAAATGCTGCCAGTTTAAATAAATCCTGACACAAATTTACACTGTGATAACTTTTTTATTCTGGTTGTTGGAATCCTGCACATACAAATCCAAAACAATGTAATATGCAAAGAAGGAAATGCAATTTAAGCACCCCGAATGCCACTTTGAACATAGCAAACTATAAAATGGGATCATACTGGATTGCAATCTTTCTCCAAAATAACTAAATAAGAGTGACAGCCTGGGAGGCAGAAAATCAAATTAGCTCCACATTTTCCATCTCATTGTTTCCAGGAAAATAACAATTCTGTAATGAACATACTTCTTGCAAGCTGTGCAAAACAGGTCTCTCATCCAAAAACTCACACACCAGTTGCGAAATTCAGACAGGAACTATGGGACATCTGCTCTGGCGAAGCTATCACATACAATCTTTTTGACACATATTGGTAATAGTCTTAACTTACTTTTTTTTTTTTTTTTTTTTAGAAACATTAATTTGTCCGCGCCTGAAATCTGGCATGCAGAAACTGACAGATGCTTCTGTCTTTACCTTGTCCTTAACTCACAGTTTTTTATTAAACCAGTACATCTACTAAAATCGCTTCTCTGTTCTGGAACGAAGACAAAATGCCATCTGTCTTTAAGTGATTATCCAACCTAATGCAGTGATAAAAAAAAGAAAATATAACAGAAAGTAAGAATGAGGTATGAAATAATCATGGATCCATTGGCTGCATGAAAGCAAAACAGAAAATCAGTTAGTATTTTCATGGTTATTGTTTTAAAAATAATGTCTAATGCTCTGGAGAAAAACTATAGAGCATTTCCAATAAGTACACATTTTGATGTATTGTAATATCATAATATTTTTACATGTTTGCTGTGCTATATTTGATGACTGTATTATACATGACTATTTTATATCCTCCCTGTAGTGGAGAGCTTTATACAGTTAATACCTGTTACATGTAGACAAAGTAGATGTGTTTAAATAACAGACATGTTACTTACCTGCTCTGTGCCATGGTTTTGCACTGAGCAGCCACGTTCCTCTGGTGCTAGCACTCCCGACTACTTCCCTCTGTCAAGTGCCTCAATAGTAAGCTGGTGGTTATGGGGGCACTCCCAAGATGCATATACAGAGTATGGATTAGCTGCCGCCCCCCCCCCCCACTCCCTCCTCACTGGCTGTGATTGACAGCAATGGGAACCAATGAGGAGGGAGAGAGCTGCTGTTCTTGTACACATCTCTGGCCTAAGATCAGGCTTAGGTAAGTATAAGAAGGGGCTGGGGGGAGCTGAGCAATGAGGATTTTTTGTTACCTTAATGCAAAGAATAAACCACTTTAACCATTTCCATATCGGGCACTTTTACCCCCTTCCTGCCCAGGCCATTTTTCAAGTTTCAGCCCTCTCACACTTTGAATGACAATTGCACGGTCATACAACACTGTACAGAACTAAAATACTATCATTTTCTTCACACAACTAGAGCTTTCTTTTGGTGGCATTTAATCACCGCCGGGGTTTTTATTTTTTGCTAAATTTTGAAAAGAAAAACACGTTTTTCTTTGTTTCTGTTATAAAAGTTTGCAAATAAATAATTGTTCTTCATAAATTTAGGCCGAGATGTATTCTGCTACATGTCTTTGGTGAAAATAACCCAAATTAGGATGTATTTTTTAGTTTGTAGGAAAGTTTTAGAGTTCACAAACTATGGTATAGATCTGAATATTGATCAATCCTGAAGTACTGACAGCCAATCTAATTTCTTGAGGTCCAAGAATGTCAGAACAGTACAGATATCCCCCAAATGACCCCTTTTTGCAAAGTAGACAGTCCGACGTACTTCATAAAAGGCATGGCGAGTTTTTTGAAGTTGTATTTTTTTTGTCATAATTTTTCGAAAAATTAAAAAAATTATTTTCACTATTTTTTTTTTACATACTGTCACCAGTGCAGTACAGCATCGTCATATAACTGGCATGGCGGTGATCAGGGACATTGACTGGTGACAGTATGAAAAAAAAAAATATATATATATTTTTTAAATTTTTTTAAATTTTTTTATTATTTTTAATTTTTTATTAAATTTTTTTTCTTTTTTTTAAGATTTTTTTTCATATTTCACTATGTCCAAAGTAGTACAATGTTACCATAGTAACATTGTACTACTTTGGGGAAGTGATCAGTAATTTTTTTTTTTTACACAATTTGCTTATAGCAAAGAATTACTTTGCTATATGCAAGCATTTACCTGAATAACAATGATTCATTCAGGGTTTTTTTTTTTTTGTGCTTTGCTGTGATTTGGCCACAGCTAATCACATGCCATGTGCATGTGATCGCTGTGACCATTCATGGCTAGACACTAGTATACTGTACATTGGATGGCATGAATGAAGCCATCCATTATATACAACTGTCATGTGACCTGCTGTGATTGGTCACAGCAGGTCACATGGTACCGGCAACGGGGGTCGGTACTCAGATCTGTCATCGGCTGTGTCCGAGGTACATGGCCGGTGACTGATCGCGTCGCTGCGCGGCTCTGCAAGCGCAAAAACTGCGCATGTGCATGAGGACACCATATGGCGTCCACCCAGAAATCTGCAGGTTTTCCCGACCGCCAAACGGCTTTTGGCCAGGCGGCTATTGGTTAAATAAATGGAATAAAAATAAAACAAGAAATATTCTATATTTATTAATTACAAATTTTTTATTTGATTTTCATTTTAATCTGTCTGCTACATACTGCTCAAATTGTGTGTACTATATTTGACATCATTTTACTGTTAGTACTGATCTTTAGTCCTGATAAAGATGCAGGTCCCTGAAGTGCATTGACATTCTGCATAAATTGATAAACTGACTGAGCCCTATAAGTATCTGTAATGAAAATAATAAACTTTCATATACACCTGAAGTTAGTGTTACACCAGTAAAATTTCATTAAAAAATTATTATTTTTGGAACATTTGTTGAATCTTCTTATGGCTAAGGGGGTCAAATTGATGTCTATTTTCAACCATAGTGATTAGGAAATTTGAATGAGCAAGATGGAAAATGTTTCTCGAATGAACAAAATTCCTTGAAAGTGGTTTCTGTTTAGGAAAAACTAGAATTTCATATGATTGGGATTAAATTTAAATAGCAGGTCTTGCTGAAATTTTATGTTTTTAACTTTTGAACAAAATTAGTTGACTCTGTTCTGGTGAATGTTTTTTCTTTGAAGATTCAATCAAAAATCTAAGCATGTATTCCCAGTTCAAGCATACAGCATTGTTAACTTTTTCTAGTGGTTGCCCTCCACAAAGAGTGAGATGTGCTTGCATTTTTTATCTCTTCCAGCTAAGGTTTTATTTTCTGTATGTTTCCCTGTTGGGTAGATTACCCTTCTTGTCATGTGTCCGTGTGATGGGGACCAGAAGGGACAGGAACCTTGTCTATGGTGAATAGAGACAATAATGTAAAGGAGTTGGAATTTGGGAGGTTTTTTGTTGCTGTCTATATCATTCAGTCCAAGTCACATCGATTCCCCTCATTTCTTGTCCCGGTGTCACATGGAAAAGAAAGTTAGAGTAAATCTTTTCACTGTGGAAATAAAAACATTCCACAAGTTCTAACCCTTCCCCGCTCAATTAAAAAATAATGAACTTATATTTGATCACCTGATATTGTATACCAATGGTCTCCAAACTGCAAGCCAGAGGCCAGATGTGGCCCTTTGCTTGTCTTTATCCAGCTCTTGGGATATTATTCATCCCACTGAAATGAGACACTATTCTGCCCATTGACACCAACAATGGGGCATAATTCCTGCCATTAACATCAGCAATGGGGCACTATTCCTCCTACTGACACCAACAATGGGGCACTATTCCTCCCCCTAATACCAAAGATGGGACACTATTTACTCTCACTGATTCCAGGAAAATTTCTGTTCCTGCTGGCCACAATCCAATTCCAATAAAAATCCGAAGGACAGTACATTGGCCCTTCATTTAGAAAGTTTGTAGACCACTGTTGTATACTATAATTAGATATATATATATCTATATATTTATTCATATGAGGACAGTACAAAAAAATGCAATCATTACAATGAATGTATTTTTTTCAAATGTAAATATTCAGTAGCAAGGATAACTAGGAATACATTGATAGCTGCAATTTTATTAGAAACCAATTTTTTTTTAAGTTTACAGGTGTTTGTAAAATATGATTTTACAAATGCTAATAAATGTTTTTGAGTAAAACTATTGGACCAATAAAACTGTACTGGGAGCCAAATTGTGACAGCGTAATTTATTATAATAAACAACTAGTGGGCTTGCTGGTAAATAATTATCAGACATAAAATGTCTTTGCAGTTAAGCATGTAAGGTCAGTGGAAGGATCCCAGTTGTAATGTGCTGTATTACTCTTTATTCCTGACATTCATCCAGTTTGGCTTGGGTGGTGGTAAGCAGCTGGAGTGCAAATATGATAATGAAGTTGTAGATGTGTACCTTTGGCCACTTATAGTAACATCTGTCTCAATTATACATCTGTGATTAATAATGAGCTTTGTACTTAATTAGATCACGACATGCCCTTAAAACATGACTCTCCCAGTTGCTGGAACCTATCCGAAGAATAAATACTATCTTTGGAACATAAATCTGCAGCTGTAGCAGAGATGTGTAGAGCAAAATGAAAGTTGCAGAGACTATGTGAAGTGTTGTGAGCTACCTGTGGAGATTTTAATGAGGATGACAGATATAAGGCTGTAACCCCATTTGCCTAGGGTAGATCTGTCTGTACTATAGTGTGAGACTTGTAACACACGGCGTTCCAAGGCTAATCAAAACTGTGTAAAAAAGCCACTTTACTGTAAGATATATATCATGACTTCATAGTTATGTGGCTGTATTGTGCATTGTCTATACCGGAAATGAACTTGCATTGTATGCCAAAGAAGACATGTCTAAAGTAGAGATAGAAATCTTTGTGTGTGATAAGTAGATTATTTCTGCTTACAGTGTTAAATCAGACTTTTATGGTGGTAATGGAGACCTTTAGGGCACGTTCATACCAGCAGTTGTATTAGAAAGCAGACCCTGGTATGTGGCGGGAAGGCTGCAGTGCCAAAGCACTGCAAACAGTGTATTGCATGGCAACTTTTTTCTTCTTGAACTTTGAGGTAGTCCTAAAGACTAGACATTTTTTACCTTAAAGTGATATTAAAGGCAAAAAAAAAATATCAAAAATGTAATACTTACCTGCTCTGTGCAGTAGTTTTGCACAGAGCATCCCTGATCTTCCTCTTCTTGGGTCCCCACCAGCGCTTCTTGCCCTTCCTCCTGCTGAGTTCTCCCAGAGCAAAAAATCTTGCTGTGGGGACACCAAAACAGACCTGCTCCTGCGCCACTGCTCTGTATGTCCATTCACACACAGAGCTGTGACTCGGCCTCGCCTCTTCTCTCTCCTCATTGGCTCACTGGCTGTGATTGACAGCAATGGGAGCCAATGCTCCTGCTGCTGTCCAAACCAACAAGTAGGGTGAGTCCCTGGAGAGCTGAGGCTCTCATGCACATCACTAGATTGCAGTGGGGCTCAGGTAAGCTTTAGGGGGGCTGCTGCACACAAAAAGTTTTTTACCTTCATGCACAGAATGCATGAAGATAAAAACCTTGAGCCTTTATGACCACTGTAATGCACTTTCTACATTAACCACTTGCCCTCCTGAGGATTTACCCTCCTTCATGACCAGGCCATTTATTGTGTTATGGTGCTTTGTTACTTTAACTGACAATTGCGCGGTCATGCAATGCTCCACCTAAATGAAATTCATGTCCTTTTATCCCACAAATTGAACATTCTTTTGGTGGTATTTGATCGCCTGTGTATTTTTTTAATGACTGACAATTTTGAAAAAAAAACAATATTTTTGACTTTTTGCTATTAAATATGTCCATTAAAAAAATTTTAAAAATCTAATTTTGTCATAAATTTAGGCCAAAATGTATTCTTTGAAATGTCCTTGCTAAAAAAAAATCCCAATACTTATAAATTAATTAGCTTACCTGAAATTTATTGCGTTTACAAATAGCGGTATAGATAATGGGATTTATTTTTCTACTAGTAATGGCGGTAATCATCAACTTTTAGCAGAACTACGGCAGACATTCTGACATTGGGGAGGAACTAACCTGGCGTCACTGACACCCCATTGACACCAATACAGTGATCAGTGCTAAAAAAAAGCACTGACATTGTACTAATGGCACTGGGCAGGACGGGGTTAATGTGAGGGGCGATGAAAATGTTAACTGTGTGCTGGCAGTGTTTTACTAGGGGGCGGGGGGGTTTTCTTCACTGTAAGCACATTGATCGGGATGGCTTTACTGTGCACAGCCATCCCGAGCAGTGTGCTTGAGCTGACAGGGAGGAAGATTGTTTGTAAACAAAACAATCTTCCTCCCCGTTGGAGATATTTGGTAATCACCGGGGACCAGTGGGTAATTATCAGCCGGGACCCGGTGACTGACATCCGCGGGTGCAAATGGCAGCGCTGGTAGGGCGCGCACACGGCTCGTGAGTGCCCCCTACCCAGAAATGCAAAATGACATATATATATATATATATATGTATATATATACGTGATTCTGCGCACAGATGCCACCCTGTAGCAGTATATCCTTAAGCGGTTAAGGTATAAAATGTCCCACTGGTTGTAATGCCCCCTCACTTCCCTTATTACTTACCTGAGTCCTGCAGCGGCACTGGTGTGTCTCTCTCCCCTCACAGGCACAGAGATAGCAGTGGGAGCCATTGCTGCTGTCAATCAAATCCAGTGAGAAGAGAGTGGAGTGTGGGGCCAAGTTGCACTGTGTGTGTCTCAGGAGGAGCCAAGAGTTTAGGCAGGGGACCTCAAAAGAGGAGGTCCGTGCCTGCTCTATGCAATACCATTGACTGAAGCAAGTAAGTATACCATGTTTTTTATTTTAATTTAAAAAAAAAATATTTAATAAATTGTCACAAAGTGACATTGTATTCAACACATGCAGCGCTACAAATGGTTAATATAAAGTAACATATAAAGTAATAAGTGATGGGCTACTGGTGCTTAGTAGTGATTGATAAGTGTCCTCATAACATGATACAATAGTCCCAATAAGCCGTGCAAAAATGGTTGACTCCGTGCTGAAAAGTGTCTAATATTATGCACTCACCAGAAAGCGCATAATATGCGCATTTGAGTTGTCAGACCACTACTGGTCCTAGAAAGCTGAACCTGTGTGGATCATCTGGCAAGCTGTCACTCTGATGGGGATAACCTTTTCCTTGGCAAGCAGGGGGATTCCAGACATCCAGAGACCCTTAATAGCACTGATCCAGGTTCCTCACCCAGGGCACTCATATGAGGTATCCACCTTAAGAGAGGGGGGGCTTGACCACAGGGGGGCCTGCAACAAGAAGTGCTGTTACTGACAGGATCTGCAGCAAGCCTCCACCGTACCACAAAATGGTCGTAATACTGGAACTTGTGGAGAATTAGTGTTGACTGAAGATGAAAGGAAACTTCTTTCAAAGGAAGGAGTAGTATTGCCCACTCAGCTGCCACTGACAAAGTGTTTTTTGGGGTGGGCTTTTTGGTCAAGCCCCCCCTCTCTTAAGGTGGATACAGGTGGATAAGTGACAGCTTGCCAGATGATCCACAGAGGTTCAGCTTTCTAGGACCAGGAGTGGTCTGACAACTCAAATGCGCATATTATGCGCTTTCTGGTGAGTGCATAATATTAGACACTTTTCAGCACGGAGTCAACCATTTTTGCACGGACTATTGTATCATGTTATGAGGACACTTATCAATCACTACTAAGCACCAGTAGCCCATCACTTATTACTTTATATGTTACTTTATATTAACCATTTGTAGCGCTGCATGTGTTGTTATTATAGTGTGAAGGTTTGAGGTTTGTGCCTTTCATGCCAGCTGCTTGCTATCCATCTCCAAGCGCTCGTTAATTATTCTTTCTGCTGACATTGTATTCAGTTCTATGGACTGCAGCAAAATTAAAAAAGTCCCCATGCCATACAATTTTTAATTCACACCAACACATTGTAGACTGCCCAAAACAGCCCAAATGCACGTGGTGTGACATGTCCCTTAAAGCAGATAATTTCCTAAGTATAACTGTACTTTTAAAACACATTAGCTCCTAAAATATATCCATAAATAAAACAAAAAGTGCAAAAATAAAACATCTGGCTTTGTGTTTCCTGGTCTTCAAGAGCTGACATCACAGGACCAGTGTAAACATTGTTCTTATGAAATTCAAATTTTCAATGAACTGCACAGTAACTGCACACAAGGACTGGGAAAAGGTAAAGTATTTGCACCACATAAATGTCTGATTCCATGGGATTTAGCTGTATCTCCCTCTCACTTCCATTATTACTTGAGGCCTGCAGCTGCTCTGGTCTCTCTCATTACAGGCTCAGAGATGGTAGCAGAAGCCATTGGATTCTGCTGCTGTCAATCAACTCAAGTGAGCAGAAAGAGTGTGTGTGTGTGTGTGTGTGTGTATGGGGGGGAATAATCACGCTGTGTGTGTCATTGTATGCATACAGCCTGGCTCAGGAGCGAGCCCGCAGGTGTGTCACTATAGGAGCGGCTTCCTATGGTGGCATGCAGAGAAGAGGAGGAGCCAAGAAAACCAGCAGTGAACCCCAGAAGAGGAGGTTCTGGCCTGTTCTGTGCCATACCATTGTTCAGAGTAGTTAAGTATAACATGCTTGTTATTTTAATTTTAAAAAACCCTTTACAACTGCTTTAATGAATTGTCACAAAGTGACATTTTATTCAGTTCTATGGGCAAAATGAAAGAACAAAATGTGCATACCATACATTTTTTAATGCACACAAGCACATTGCAGATTGCCCAGAAAAGTCCCAATAAGTCCCAATGCACCTAGTTTGAATGGTCCCTTAAAGCAGATTATTTCCCAAGGATAACCATACCTTTAAAACACATTAGCTCTTAAAACATATCCATACATTTTTTAAAAAGTGCAAAAATATAAAACATCTGGCTTTGTGTTTCCTGGTCTTCAAGAGCTGTCATCACAGAACCAGTGTAATTGTTGCTCTTATGAAATTCAGATTCTCAACAGACTGCACAGTAACTGCACACAAGGACTGAGAAAAGGTAAGGTATTTGCACCACATAAATGTCTTATTCAAAGGGGTTATTTTGCTAAAATAGTAGAGAATGTTCTTTGGAATGCTGTGAGCCCAGGAGGATTTTCAGCATATATCTAAAACAGAAGGTGTTCAAAAGAACCATTAGAACTTACTGCATATGTAGGAGCAAAAATAAATATTTATGCTGTCATTGCACGTCAATGGACCATGTATGCAGATCAGGATTACCCTGAGTTCACTTGCTGTATATTTCAGGTAAGTGATTGAGAACATTTTGTTCCTAAAGACAGCCAGGCAACTAGCATTTCATACTCTCTGTCAAGGGGCGGACGGACCATTTGGAAACTCGGACACTGCCCGAGGGCCTGGGGTCAGTAGGGGGCCCCATGAGATGCCCCTGGTACCTTTTTCATAGGCTTTTTTGAGTTTGGGCAAGGATACAGGGGCCCCATGATCCCCTATTGCCCGGGGGCCCCATGAGTTGTCAGTCCGCCCCTGTCTCTGTCCAAATGAAACTTAGTCAAGAGTCAATTTAGTAAGCATGAAAAGGAGTCCTTCCTTTGACTCATTCATTGTGTGTGCAAACTTTAGTTTGAGCTATTGAGTTCTGAATATAATGGGCTTTTTCACCAAAACAGATAAGGGGAGTCTAAATAACATGCAAATAAAGCCTAGAGCTCTACATAAGCTGAACATGATACTATAAAATATCCAAATACAGTTTTTAAAATAATATTTTTAATTGAGCAAAAAAATTAAAATAAACTTTTTCTATTGCTCAGTTTTAACAATTAGGAGGGACGCTATATCCACAGAGTTGATATGCTCTCTTTGTGTTCTCCTGGATTTACAATGTCTTTCAACATATGGGGCATATTTAAATATTTACTATGAAAATTAAAAAAAAATCCACCACTGTCACAAATAATCTTTGACCTAAAAAAATACATAACTGTGTATTTCAAATGGAGATTATTCTAACCAAAGTGTAAGTGCTAGGTCAGACACTATAGTACAAAGGCTGAGTCATGAAAGTATAATAAGTCATTTTTACATGTTTCTCCAGTCAAAAGAGTTTTGAGTAATGCTCTTTTAAAACACTCACATACAGTATATAACAGCTACATTTTCTAAAAGACACATCTAAATGGTAATATCTATAGCCAACTACCTTTTTTTCTTTGACCTTTTTATGTTGTATTTTGCATGTAACCACTTCAGCTATCACACCTGTTTAATCCCTTTGGACCAGACCATATTTCACATTTCCACTGTGTGTCTATTTATGAGGCTATAGCTTTGTAATTAGTTATGATACATAATCAATAGATATGTCATTTTTGGGGGACAAATGAGGTTTACTTGTGATCCTAAGGTTTTCTGAGATTTTGTATTATTGGTTTGCATTTTAAGGGGAAAAAGGGAGTACAAATTTGAAAACACAAGTAGCATTATAGTGCAGAAAACATATACAGTTGCAAGAAAAAGTATGTGAACCCCTTGGGATTACGTGGAGTTTTGCATGAATTGGGCATAAAATGTGCTCTGAACGACATCTAAGTCACAACAATAGAAGAACACAGTCTGCTAAACATAATACTACACAAACATTAGATGTTGCCATGGTTTAATTGCACATAACATGTAAACATTCACAGTGCAGGGAGGAAAAAGTATGTGAACCTTTGGACTTAATAACTGGTTGACCCTCCTTTGGCAGCAATAACTTCAACCAAACATTTCCTGTAGTTGCAGATCAGACCTGCACAACGATCTGGAGTCATTTTGGACCACTCCTCTTCACAAAACTGTTTCAGTGTAGCAATATTCTTGGGATGTCTGGTGTGAATCGCTCTCTTAAGGTCATGCCACAGCATTTCAATCGGGTTGAGGTCAGGACTCTGACTGGGCCACTCCAGAAGGCGTATTCTGTGCTGTTGCAGCCATTGTTTTGTTGAATTACTTGTATGCTTTGGGTCATTGTCCTGTTGCATCACCCATTCTCTGCGGAGCTTCAGTTGGCGGACAGATGGCCGTACGTTTTCCTGCAAATATGTCTTGATAAACTCTGGAATTCATTTTCCCATCAATGACAACAATCCGTCCAGGCCCTGAGGCAGCAAAGCAGCCCCAAACCATGATGCTCCCTCCGCCATGTTTTACAGTGGGGATGAGGTTTTGATGTTGGTGTGCTGTGCCTTTTTTTCTCCACACATAGTGTTGTGTGTTCTTCCCAAACAACTCAATCTTGGTTTCATCTGTCCACAGTATATTTTGCCAGTAGTGATGTGGAACATCCAGGTGCTCTTTTGCAAACTTCAAACGTGCTGCAATATTCTTTTTGGACAGCAATGGCTTCCTCCAAGGTGTCCTCCCATGTACTCCATTCTTGTTTAATGTTTTCCTTATTGTAGATGTGTCAACAAAAATGTTAGCATGTGCCAGAGATTTCTGTAGGTCTTTAGCTGACACTCTGGGATTCTTCTTTACCTCATGCAGCATTCTGCGCTGTGCTCTTGCAGTCATTTTTACAGGACGACCACGCCTAGGGAGAGTAGCAACAGTGCTAAACTTTCTCCATTTGTAGACAGTCTGTCTTACCGTGGACACATGAACATCAAGGCTTTTGGAGATACTTTTGTAACCCTTTCCAGCTTCATGCAAGTCAACAATTTTTGATTGTAGGTCTTCTGAGAGCTCTTTTCTGCGAGACATGGTTCACATCAGACAGTGCTTCTTGAAACCAGTAAACCCAAAACAGGTGTGTGTCTTTTAAGGGCAGGACAGCTGTCAGCAACACATCCAATATCATCACACTGATTGGAGTCAAGGTTGGCTCACTCCTGGCTCCAATTAGCTCTGGGAGAAGTCATTAAGCTAGGGCCTCACATACTTTTTCCTCCCTGCACTGTGAATGTTTACATGTTATGTGCAATTAAACCATGGCAACATCAATGTTTGTGTAGTATTATGTTCAGCAGACTGTGTTCTTCTATTGTTGTGACTTAGATGACGTTCAGAGCACATTTTATGCCCAATTCATACAAAACTCCACGTAATCCCAAGGGGTTCACATACTTTTTCTTGCAACTGTACATTTTATTCTGCTACTTGTCCTAGTTACCATAAGGTTTCACACTGATCTGTTTTTCTTCTACTTCTGTATTTAAATAAATCGGAAGAAAAACTTGTGACCATGTAATCCCATGGAACTCTTCACACTGATCTGTTGAGGGTCAGGTGCATTTTTAAAAATCCTGTTTGTTACATGTTTGGTGCAGTAAAAAATACACACCAAAAATGCACCTACCCATTAAAATAAATGGAAAAATGCGGCACAAATGCACCCATGGTGTCCTTTAAAAAATGCAAAAGTGGTAAAAACACTGTAAAAATTCAGCAAAAACACAGTAACAATTCAGCAAAAGCACAGTAGGCAAAAGTAGGCAACTGGGTTGTACGTTGGAAGTACTTCAGGGCAGTGCTGGACCTTGCTGTGAAGTCCATTTCTATTGGACCTCTAGCCAAAAAGAATGCACAAAGAGGCAAAAAGGGCTGCATAAGCTTCAACCTTAAAGAGACCCAGCAGGTCCTAAAGGTATAAAAACACCAATGCTTGCAAAAGCAAACACAAGATATTCATGTCTTTAGCAGCCTGTGTCCTCTACCATTCCTCCATTCTATGGCTGCAGCCTCTCTTAGTATCCACATCATTCAAAGATTTCTGGATTGTCCTATCTCTGTCTTCTCTGCCGCACACAATGTTTCCATCCTCCAACCCCTATGTCACTGCTGAGTCTTGTAGTGGTGTTTTTGAGGCCGATGCAGATATTTGCAGGTAACTGTAGGTGCATGCACATTGTATTCAGATTTTTTTCATTTCAGAGATATCCTCCCTAGGCATATCCAAATCCAACCTGCCAGCTATGACATGTATTGAGGCACTATTTTTCTTACCTTCGCTCCTTTGGTCCCATCCCTCACTGGCGCCAGCATCTTCCGTTGTGTGCCGGTCTTCAGCCATCTTCATTGGCCGGCACAGCATGACATCAGTCCTGAGCAAGCATACACAGGAATCCGTCATTCTAGCACACAGAGACTCACCCAACACTGTAAACTGAACTGTGCATCTGCATCTCAGTTTATGTGCCAGAGAGGATAGAGAGCAGGCAGGTAGTTGCACCTTATTGCAGAAGAGACATTACATGTATCTTCTGCAATAAAGATGCTTGCTTTTATATAGAAAGGGTTTAATTTCTAATTTTGCATAAAAAACAAATAATAAAGCTGAAGCTGCTAGGTTCTGTTATAGATAATTTTCCAAGAAACCTTACACATAGTTACTTTAACATATGCCAGTAGTAGTGGGTGAATGCAGAATTCTAGGAATTCCATTATAAACTCCAGTAACTCCACAAAAGCATAATTTCATGATTAATAGATTGTCTGCATACGTCTACCATATAAATACAGCCACCCGTTCACATAAACAGCATCATTATGCCTTATATTGTGTTTCCATATTTGAAAATATGAAGATATTTAGTACCTCTTACAAATGCTAAAATTGTATTAAAAAATCTAATTTAACATTGTATTAAAGTGGTTCTGTGGGCTTAAGGTTTTTTTCCTTCATGCACTCTATGCATAAAGGTAAAAAAACCTTCAGGGTGCAGCTCTCCTCTCAGCCCCCTTCCCCCCCAATGCTTACCTGAGCCCCATTGCGATCCAGCGCTGTGCACGGGAGCCTTGGCTGTCCCTGGTCTCTCCCTCCTTATTGGCTGAGACACAGCAGTCAGAGCCATTGGCTCTTACTGCTGACAATCACAGCCAGTGAGGTGGGAGTGGGGACTAAACCATGCTCTGTGTGTCTCATAGATGCACAGTGGCAGCTCAGGAGCGAGCATGCACAAGTGCCCCCAGAGCAAGCAGCTTGCTTTGGGGGCACTCAGGAAGGCCTAGAAGTGCCAGTACGGGATCCGCGAGGAGGGGGATTGGGGCTGCTTTGTGTAGGTAAGTATGACATGTTTGTTTTTGTTTTTTTTTTAATTGTAACCTTTAGAATCACTTTAAGCTGATTATAATGTTATAAGAATTCTCACCTAAAGGAATTTTTCCTTTCTGAATTCTAGACAAGAAACAATTTGTCTGGGATCAGAAACCAGCATTTAGAAGATGGAGGGGATCACTGGTAGTGATTTTTAACTGTTTTACCTGAACCACGATTCACAGGGAATTGGGGCTATTCATAGCAAATGGATACTCACCGTGGTTCACTGATTTTTCACTGGGCATACCAAACCACTCTTTGAACTATTAGATTCATTTTTAAACCCCTAACCAGGTCATGCTTGGGCACCATTTGAGGAGAGGTCACCAAGTAAGGAGCCCAGCAATTTAGGATCAAACCCTGCTCGCATCTTCACCCAGTTCAGCACAATGTTACAGACAGGTGGCACAAAACAGCCCCAGGCACTTTTAACTTCAGCCAATGCCTTCTGGCTCCACTGACTTCCACATCTGCAAGCTGAAAACTGCTTTCCCGAGTCCCAGCCCTGCCGACTCAACTCCTCCTCTTCCTCTCTGCCAGATGCAGGGCAGAGAGAGCAAGATGGCCTTCCTCAGACTTGGAGACATCCCCTCTCCCTTCAGCCCTCGAGGCTCACTGTGCTAGAAAAAATCCCTGCTCCCACCAGGGCAGTAGCAGAGAGAGGAACACAAGCACTTCCAGTTAAGCAGCACACAGAGACCATTGCCACTGAACTGGAGGGCATGTGAGAAGAGGGAGGGCCCAAGGCCAGCAGAAGGCACAGGAGGAGAGTGAGTGGTACTGACACAGCATGGATGAAGATCATCACTGTGGAAGGTAGGGCAAGTAAGATCGATGCTGCTTTTAGCTTTTTGATATCTGAGTGCGACTGACTGTATATTATTGTACTGGCCTTGCCCTCTAGAGACACATGATCTGTCCGCAGTCTCTGATCATCTCTTGTGCCATGTCCATAGCATACAATGGAGTCAGTCATCCTGGCACAAAGACACTGACCCAGTCTCTGACCGTCTCTTGTGCCACATCCGCAGTTTCTGATCATCTCTTGTGCCATGTCCGCAGTCTATGATCATCTCTTGTGTCATGTTCACAGTCTCTGATCGTCTCTTGTGCCATGTTCACAGTCTCTGATCGTCTCTTGTGCCATGTCCGCAGTCTCATATCATTGCATACCACATCACTCTTGTATCTTGTAATCTTAATTATATATACTTATTTAGTTTTTCCAGTGGTACGATTTAGTTTTGGAAAAGAATAATGGCCCCCAGTTTTGGTTGTTGTATCTTATGTGCCCCCCTATATATTGTTCCTAAAGTTGCCACTGTCTTATATAGAAAACCTAATAAAGAATTACTTTACTATCCTACTAAATCCTACCCTAAAGGTAATATAGTGCTTTCTTTTTGACATCACAGGACAGAGATAATATGGAATGGAGCACAGGTGAACTAGTAAGAGGTCCAGGAAACTGATTCATTAAACACCAGGCTGATGACCCAAAGACTGAACTCTTGTGAGCTTTGCTCATCACAGGCATTGAAATTTTTCTCATTCAAAAGACAGTGATATAAAAATGTGTTATATTGCTTCCACTTGCTATCTAGTATGTATGCTAAGAGTGTTGGAAACCCAAAGGCACTTTCAGATAAAAAAGAGTAAAGTGAGAGTGCCAAAATGTGTTGATTAGTCAACTGATCCAGAAGGAAAGTTGGTCAAAGCATGATTTTATTAAGGATAACTGAAAGGAATACTGTACATCTTAATAAAGACTCACTAGTTTTTCTAACTGAATTGAGTTTTGTCTAAAAAAAATCAGAAGAGCATTCTACACTGTAATGAAAATGACTGGTAAGCCTTGTGTCGGGCTAGCGTTCTGTCTATGCAATTTAAGCACAGTTTAGCATGTAAGGAGTTTCTGGCCAGATGTGAGGTACTGACTGGCAAGATTGTGGATGTGGAGTTTCTCACCCATCCATGGTAAGGGGTAGAAAAAATAGTAAGGAGTTCCAGGGTTGAGGGTTGATATGGAGAAAACACACTTGATGTTACCTCTAAATCTTTTAAAGTCTGTTCTAGGTCCTGGAGTCCAGAGACTTTGTAGAGCTTTGAGTGGAAATATGCCTTCACTCCTTGGCCCATGACATACTTGGCAGTCAGAAATCCTTATCAGTCAGCCGTGCTTGGGTGTTTTTGTGAACTAAGACAAATGACTCCTCCCTCACTAGGAGACGGCTGTAGGACAAGGGAGCAGTCTGTATCCCTAAAATTTCATAAAAGCTCTGTGGATTATTTGGCTGAAGTAAGGCTAGCAATATCATCCAACTTTACTATACATGGTCATTACATTTGTAAGTGCTATGATGATATCTCGTTTTTTGTAACTTTGGTAACAGATTTGACTAGAGGACAGTGTGTGATATGTAACTGGATAATATTTGCACTAGAGTCTCAGTACTAGGTGGGGTCAAACAATAAAGCTGGATTCCAGACAAATATCTGAGAACATGGTTGAAAAATATATATGTAAACTGTTTTACATGGTAATGATTTGCAATTTTGTTCAGCCACTTTGGTGACTCTGGAACCCGTGTCATAAAGAAAATCAGTTTATTGACTTCACTTTTTTCTACTGCACTTAAACAATACAGCTTGGTCTCATCCCAACAACCTGCTAACTTGAGCAGTTACACATTAAAGTAATTATACAAAATTCAACTAGTTTTTAAAAAAAAATTAAACATGTCATACTTGCCTGCTCAGTGCAATGGCTTTGCACAGAGCAGCCCCAATCCTCTTCTTCTGGGGTCTCCCACAGGTGCTCTTGGCTCCTCCCCTCCATCAAATGCACCCATAGAAAGAAACTTTCTATGAGGGCACTCATGCAGGCTGCCCTGTCTGTGACTATTGACACAGATAGCATGGCTCGACCCCACTCCCACTGCCTTGTCACAGAATTTGATGACAACAGTGTGCCATTGGCTTCTGTCGCTATCATTGTGCCCAGTGAGGAGGTAGAGAGTGGAGAGATATTGGATGTCAAAAAATTGATAGCACTCTGCAATGCAGTACAAACTGATTAGCTCACACTGCTGTCTAGTCCCCCCGGGTAGCACTTTCTCCTAGTCGGATTCTTGCCATGTAGGAGATTATGGAAAGATAATATAGAGACAGATTTAGGTACCTTTCCAAATGAGCAGCAGCTCTCATGACCTTTTCTAAACCCAAATGCCAGATGTTCTGAACATGCAAAGCTCCAACACATCTGGATAGAGTAGTATCTTTCCTGCCTTCCTCATGTACATTCCCACTGTGATGGGCTGCCTCATGGGATAATATGTATGGCAGCACATGGTGGGCAAGGTCCATCTCTACCAGAAATACCACTAAAATAAATCATGAGAAACTATTTCCTATTCTAAATAATAAAACATTACTCTATTGTCATCTGTTTTCTCTCCGTAGTAATTTATATGTCTTTTCAGATCTTTTTACCAGCTCAATCCAACTCACTGCTAACTAATATTACTACTCTTTTTTTCCTGGCCTGTCCCCCATAATTGCATGGGATTGTACACCCCATTAACACCCATCATACCATAAGAACCTGGTAAATAATAAAATAAACACGCAACAAGGATTGTGGAAAAATTTAGTCTGCGGCCCCTTTATTGGGTTTAACTCAATTTTAATTATGAAATGAACTTTAACACCAAACAGAACCGCTGTTAACCATTACCAGACCAACATTCTTAGTCACTAAGACTCAAGCAGCAATATCTTATACCAACCAAATAACAGCGTACCAACCACTGTCCACCCACAAAGTGGGTGACATTACCTCATAAAGATGGACCGTCAATATCAAACAAAACTGTTGTTTACCAGTAACAGACCAACATGCTTAGTCACCAAGACTCAAGCAACAATATTTTATACCAACCAAATAACAGAGTACCAACCACTGTCCACCCACAAAGTGGGCAACATTACCCCACATAAAGGTGGACAGGGATGAGGGAAAAAATAACAAAGGGGAGGGATAATGGGAGGGCAGATCAAAAGATCCAGAACGAAGGATAAGGAGAATCCAGAGGTAAGGCCAGCTGACAGACCTGAGGTAAATGCTGACTCCGCCGAGTGACAGCAGAGGATATAAGTGAAAGGTTACACTCATTGGCTAGATGTTTCCCGCCTAAAGATTTGGCACCAATCCAGCACTCAGCAGCTAAGGAAAATGTTCCTACCAACAGGCAGCTTGTTACCTGAAACACAAAGCAGAAAAAAACAGCACACAGGCCTCAGTTTTCATTAGATAGAGATGGTGGAATAGTGGGAGACTTGTGTAGTTAATATCTACATACAGATGGTAACCCTTCTCAAACAGCGGTTCTATAAGTTATCAAACAATTTTGCCACTTGTTCCCATATAGGTAGTGCATCCAATGGGGTGTAGCTGACTGTGCTTTCCCTCATAGATTTTGAAATTGTAGGTTTACCTTGTGGCCCTGTCACATGCCTTGTAGAATTTTATCCCATATTTGGCTCGTTTACTAGGGATGTACTGTTTAATGACAAGCCTTCCGGTGAGCTGTACTAGGGATTCATCCACATAAATATTTTTGTTGGGAGTAAATATTTCCTTGAAGGTACAGCAAAAAAAGTTAATTAGTGACTGAATTTTGAATAGTGATGCCATTGAGAGATGCCATAGAGAGACAATCATCATAGCTGTCTATTAGGAGTGAACTTTATATATAAAACAAATGGGTGATAGAGGTGACAATCCCATGGGGCCACTTCTCTTATTTTTTTCTTTTGTGACAATGACATTCTTGTTGATGACTTCTTGTATTGTCCACTATGTCTTGGTTGGCCCTTGCAGTATTGGCCATTCGGGCCTATTGTTTGCTCTTTATGGGTAACCATTTTGGGTGGCTGCAAAGATACGATGAACAACTGCAGTATAAATGGAAATATAATTTTTGTATTGTGCTTTACAGTTTTTTTAAACATTTTTAACTAGCTCTGTATTTTCTGTGTTCATATAATGTAACTTTTAACAGATGAAATCTTTGATTCAATAATCATAAATAATAATAATATAATATCAATAATAAAAAATACATTTAGAAAATATGTGAAGTAAAAAAACACGCCTATGAATAAAAAAAAAGAGAAACCTGTTTGACTAGTTTACTGAACATCATTTTTGTTTCATATTTAGTGTAAAAAAAAAGTCTTTTTATTTCACCTGTGGATGGCATTTTATCTGATAGATCACCTTAAGGCAAGCTTATCGCTGTACTACAAATGGGCTTGCTTTTTCTCTCAATATATCTCTTTCCATCGATCATAATAAGCTTTGTAAAGCACTAAACTGACTGTTTTTGTAATGCACTTGAAATAAAGTTGCAAGATAGTGTAAATTTTTATTATAATGTTCACATTTTAGAGAGGCTGCTTTCTTTTAAATGAGTTTTCCACCTGTCAGAACACATTGTTATGCTCAGCTGTCAGGGGGTAGTCTTGCTGATCTCCATGGTAACAGTGCCTGCTGCAAATGAGAAGTAGGACCTTCTTCATTTTAAAATAGTGTAATAGGAAAACTAGCCATTTATGCTTTGCATGAGAGTGAGCCACAGTCATGCTGCAGTGCTACAGCTCTCTTGTGAATTACCAAGACTTTATATTTCATTCATGCTTTATTTTATATTTCTTCTTAAGATTTCGCACAGCTTTATATACATCAAAGTTTTAAAGAAGAACTCCTCCAAATACAGTTGGCACCTTAACAACTTAACAATTCCAGTGCAAATTCAGAAAAATAAACAATCAACTTTGTTTAAATAAATATGCCATGTACTGCTTATTGAGTCAACAGTCAGGTACAAGAGGAAAAAATATGTGTTTGACAATTCCTTCTGCTTGTCACCATGTCATACTTCATCAGCGCTGATCCGTGAAAAAACTTTGCTCTCTAGATCGCCTATTTTGTTTTACATAAGATGTCAGTCAGCAATGAGCAATGGAAGGTGTGTGCAGGGACACCAAATGTTTTAGGGTTTCAGGTCTTGGGCTATATGGAAGCTGTTCTTTTATTGCAAAGAAGGGATATGAATGTCAATTTTTATTGATTTTTAGAAGGTTCTTATTTAACCACTTCAGCTCCGGAAGGTTGTATCTCCTTCATAACCAGGCTATTTTTTGCTATTTAGCACTATAACTGGTAATTGTGCAGTCATGCATTGCTGTACCCAAAGGAAATTTATATAATTTTTTTCACAAAAATAGAGCTTTCTTTTGGTGATATTTGATTACCACTGGGTTTTTTATTTTTTATTATATAAATGAAAAAAGACCAACATTTTTGAAAAAGAATAACAATATTTTTTACTTTCAGCTTTAAAACATATCTAATGAAAAAATCAAAACATCTAATTTCTTTATACATTTAGGCCCAAATGCATTCTGCTACATGTCTTTGGTAAATAAACAAAATAGCAATAATTGTATATTGATTGGTTTATGTGAAAGTTATAGCATTTACAAAAAATGGTATATGTGTTAAAATTTTTATTTATTTATTTTTTGTACTTCTAATGGCGGTGATCAGCGACTTATATTGGGACTGTGATAGTGTGGACGGAAATCTGACGCTAACTGACACTGTTTGGGAACTGAATAAATGACAATAATACAGTGATCAATGATAATACTATACACTGTCACTGTACTAATGACACTAGCTGGGAAGGAGTTAACATCTCAAGGTAATCAACCATCTGCAGTACATTTTGGGAGGGTGGCCTTTAGGTGGTTAAAACTGCTTAAAATACATAATAAATAGCATAAATAAATATCAGAAGAAATTTGAAATGGATGTAGTGAATGTGAGGTCCTATACATACATGTTGCTTAATCTTAGCTTTTAAATATTAGTCTTAAGCATCAGATTTAGCAAGTATTTACAAAACAATTTATTACCTTTCAGCAGCTTCCTTAAAGAAAGTAAAAAGCATTGATTTAACTTCTGGTCTGGAAGTAGTAAATACAGCTTATGAGACACGTAGGTTTCCCACCTACACATGGTGAGGGGCTTCAGGATTTGTTTTCTCAGATCTTAATAAGTTCCCGTGTAGGATGTGGAACCCAAAGACTTTGTAGAGTTTTGGGTGGATAAAGCCTCCAGTCCTAGGTCCACGTTAGTCAGACTTTCCAAATTAGACAGTTCTGTACAAGCCTGTAAGCCTGTATTTTCCAGCACTACTTTGATGTGACTTGTGGTGCGACTTTGATCTGACTTTACATTCACTGAAGTTGCATCAAACGTTGTACCAAAGTAGCGCAGGAACTGCTTTCAAGTCCTTGCAATTTGAAGTTGCACAGATTTGAGTAGTACTCATTGGGGAACATGGGTGCAACTTTGGACCCCAAAAGTCGCATGGCAAGTCACACAAGTGTGAATGGACTCTAAGGCTCAATGGCTCTCTTTCTCTCTCTCATTCTCTGTGCTATGTGAAAGTCTGTTGCTGGGTAAAAGTCAGAATACTGACAGTTTACTGTAGCCACTAATGGTAGAATCCACCCCCCTTGCAAACTCTTAATGAAAATTTGGGCTGTAGGTTTGAATAAATTCTAAAGCTTGCTTAAAGCTTCAGTAAAGCCACAGCCTGAGCACCCATTAAGAACTATATTTAGCACCCATGGAGTGGACTTACAGAAACTAGTAATGGGCAAGAAGGAGGAACATCTACTAGCACTTACGCACCCCCCATCATCTCCCCTTGTTCACCCAGCAACTACCCAAGGCCTCAAAAGACATAGGGAGATCATGGAGGGACAACTAAAAAGTTGGGCCTGCACTGGAGGATGGGTCTCCCGGGCAGTGAAAGGCCCCTGTTTTTATGGGGGAGTGTATGCAGAAAATTGTTTACCGTTAGGGGATGGTGCCTTAGCAGTTATATATAGATATAACTCCACCTACATAGATCGTATTTTGTGGACTTGAAATAAGCTTTAAAGTGGAAAAAACACTGACAGCCAGGATATTTATGACAGAAGAGACCCTATTGATCTCTTCTGTCATAATTGCTTCTCCCTGCCTGTCCTCAGTAATATATACTGATTCACACATGCACGCATCGGGTCACAGCCAGTCAAGCAGCCGAAGAGTCCTTACCCAGAAGGAAGACCTGGTGAACATGGAAACACCAGTGACAGCTGAGAGCGCAGACATTGGAGAGGATTGTTTGGCAGGTAAGTCTGCAACAATGTGCAGTGCATTATAGCATAAAGCTCCTGGGGGCCATTTTTAACATTTTTCTTTGCATTTTAAAGGCTGGTTCACACCTGATCTAAATCACGCAGGAACGTGCTGTGTGTTCCTGTACGATTCATATGGGGTTCTGTGCAATGCAATTTCAGCCCATTCATTTTGAATGAGATAAAATTGCACCGCACACCACCAAAAGTAGTGCATGCACTACTTTTTAAAATGCACTGTACCTGTATCACATGGTACAAAAATACCATGCGGGCAGGTGCAGGCAAACACACCGCATTTGTGATTTGCGTTTGGGGTGTCGTTAATTTATTAACCAACCCTAAGGGTTTCAAGACAGGTGCTGAAAACTAGCTGAATGCTTCCTAAAAACTGAATTTATTGATCTTCAGACTAGGGCCTTTAGTGTAAGTTTAGACAAATGCTCTTGTGTACAACAATATATTGTTGTATGTTACAGTGTGTGGGCAAATCTACTGCAAGCAACACTGTGCAACTGACAGAATTGCTAAAACTAATTTTACAGTGTCTTACGGAGTCTCTCCCTAGCTGTCTGAACCAGAAACATTTATTCTGTCACTGCTTCTTTGTCAATGATATATTTTCAACTGTATTACAGGCAGTAACAGGATGACTTCTACTAGTGATTGTGAGTCCACACTAGTCTGCCTCATATTCAGGGCCACTAGAATGTTGGTAGATTATTATCAACCATGGGGTCAAGCAAGCAGGGCAGCTAGATCCATAAATCGAACATCAGACGTTGTGCATAACAGAGACCTGAATGAGTTACACGAGGGATAAACCTCTTATTTCCCTTCATAAAAGTGATTCTTGCAAAATAAATGCCAAAATAAAAGATTTACCTGAAAAAAGAAAGTGATACTAATCACATTGCTCCACTGAGAGCTACTTAGTTACATAGTCTGGCTGAAAAAAGACAAAAGCCCACAGTTGATCCAGAGGAAGGCAAAAAACCCAGCAAGCATGATCCAATTTGCTCCTGCAGGGGAAAAGATTCCTTCCTGATCTCCCCCAAGAGGCAATTGGATATTCCCTGGATCAACTTTACCTATAAATGTTAGTATCCAGTTTGCATATCTATGAAAGAATCCAGGCATTTTTTTAAGCAATCCACTGAGCTGGCCAGAAACCTTTCCATGTTTGGAGATTAAATCTCTTTTCCTCCAGATATAAAGAGTGCCCCCTTGTCCTTTGTGATGACCTCAGAGTGAATACCTCTTCACTATATGAACCGCTGATGTATTCATATCATATCCCCCTTAATCTCTTCTTCTCAAGAGAGAATTCAGTTCCTTTAATCTGTCCTCATAGCTGAGCTCTTCCATGCCTCTTATCAGTTTGGTTGCCCTTCTCTGCATTTTCTCCAGTTCCTCAATATTCTTTTTGTGAATTGGTGCCCAAAACTAAACTGCATATTCCAGATGAGGTATCACTAATGATTCGTATGGGGATAATATGATATCTCTCTCTCTCTCTGGAGTATATACCTCTTTTAATACAAGAGAGGATTTTGCTCGCTTTAGAAACCGCAGCTTGGCATTGCATGCCATTATTAAGCTTGTGATCTGCCAGAACTCCCAGATCCTTCTCCACCATTGAGTCCCCCAGTTGTACTCCCCCTAGTATGTATGATGCATGCATATTCTTAGCCCCCAAGTGCATAACTTTACATTTATCAACATGAAACCTCATTTGCCACATTGTTGCCCAACAGTTGCCCAGTGCATTGAGGTCGGCTTGTAAGTTGGAGACATTATTGCACTGCAAAGCTTGGTGTCATCTTCAAAGGGCTGATTCACACGTGTGATGCTGATTGAAGCTCAGGTTTCACAGCTAATTGATACAGTAGTTGTTCAGCGGTCCATGTCAGGTTAACATCAGGTTCAGGACAGGATTAGCTCAGGATCTTATTCTGTTCACACATATGCGGTTTGGAAACAGTTCCCATAGGAGTCAATAGCCTGTAATCTGCACCTAAACCTGAATGCACTGCTCAGAAATCGGACAGGACCCTTTTTCAAACTGCACTGAATCCGCACCGCCAGTGCACTGGACATATGTGAACAGGCACCATAGGAAGCAATATTTTTTCAGGTTATGTGGATTGGATGTGGTTCAAAATGCATCCAATCCGCACATATGTGAACCGGCACTGAAATCTCAGCAGAAATATCTGAGGTGTTGATCTCCAGTGTCTCTTTCGGCACTTAGTGGTTCATCCCACCAACTCTAGTATCACTACCATAAATCACACTCCTGGAAGAGACTTCAGGAGACTATTTCATTTCACTGGAGCAGTGTATTTATTATTAACTTTCTTCTTTGCAGGTGACGTTTTTATTTTGGCAGATATAAAATAGCAGTGACTTATTTTATATCTATATAAATATTTTATATCTAATTGACTATCTAAGGTTTTCTAATAGTTAATACTTTTCAATGTGACATAATTATGCTATATCAAATATACTCATTACTACTCATTCAATAATGTAAAACAGAGAGCTAAAAGAGTGTTCTTAGGGTAGTTTCCCAGCTAAATTTGCAGCTTTCTGTTATTGTTTAAAGTAGTAATTTATTGTTTAAATTAGTAACTGATTTCTGTAGACTACTGCACTTTAAACATATTATGTTTCTTTTTATGCTTTTTTATTAAAAATCCCCCAAATGTGTATATCTAAATAAAGTATCCTTTGTAGGTTGTTATCAAAATCCTGAAATGCTGTACAGAATAGAATAGTCTGAAGTTTCAGCACTTTGGACAGCACCCACTTGCTGACATGTAACTCAAATAAAGAAAACCTAAGCAGTTTTAAACTCCAAAACACATACTTAAAGTGGTTTTAAAGGCTCAAGGTTTTATACCTTCATGTATTCTATGCATGAAGGTAAAAAAATCCTTCTGTGTGCAGCAGCCCCCCAGCCCCCCACCCCCAATCCTTACCTGAGCCCCCTCCGATCCAACAATGTTCATGACAGCCTCTGCTGTCTAGGAACTCTTCCTCCTCATTGGAAGAAAAATCTCATTGTTGAGCCAAGACTTTATGTGTCTTATGAATGCATAGAGCAGAAGCTTGGGGATGAGCCCACAACAGTGCCCCCAGGATGAGCGGCTTTCCATGGGGGCACTACTCAAGGGGGAGGAACTAGGAGCTCTGGCGGGGACCTGAGAAGAAGAGGATCAGGGTTGCTCTGTGCAAAACCATTGCACAGAGCAGGTAAGTATAAACATGTTTGTTATTTAGTTACTTATTCTTAATTGTGGTGGCTGCATTAGTTTTTTACTTTTTTTCTCTTTTTTTCACCTGGTGGTGTGACAGTAACACACTTCCTGTCTTAGGGTGTCTCCACCCATGGAGGAACAACAGAGACAGCAGCATTATTTGTCTGGGCAAAGGGTAGTGTTAAATCCATTAGCAGGTTTTGATGGACTTTACTAACAAGTAAAAGACAAACTCTAGCTAATGTTTTCAAGCAGTTACAGCAATATTTTTTTCTTTTGCAATAAAGGTTTTACACATTGAACTTTTCAACAAGTAAAAATAGTTGGAAGAGCTTTTTGTTGGCAATGAAGGTGGTCAAAACCACTTCATCTTTCACCAAGCTTTCCACTCGGATCTCAAATCAGGTTTGGGATGTTTATAAAACCTTATTGAGAATCGTTGTCAAGTAGGAAAGATAGACAGCAATAGTCAAAGTTCATGAAGACTAGGAATGAAGAAAACTGACTTTTCATTTCTTCAAAATGTTTGTATAATTTTGCTAAATGAATTCAATGGGGAAGGCAAAACTAAGGTTTTTTTTGAGGTTGTAGGGTACAATTGGCCTTAACTGGCTTCTTGGGGATACAAACGCTTCTTCTTGTTCACACACGGCCAAGGCAACAAAGGAGTGGCTCAGGAAGAAGCACATTAAGGTTCTGGAGTGGCCTAGCCAGTCTCCAGACCTTAATCCAATTGAAAATCTGTGGAGGGAGCTGAAAGTGCAAGTTGCCAAACATCAGCCACCAAACCTTAATGACTTGGAGAGGATCAGCCAAGAGGAGTGGGCCAAAATCCCACCTGAGATGTGTGCAAACCTGGTGGCCAACTACAGGAAACGTCTTACCTCTGTGATTGCTAACAAGGGATTTGCCACCAAGTACTAAGTCATGTTTTGTGAAGGGGATCAAATGCTTATTTCTCTCATGAACATGCAAATCAGTGCATAATTTGTTAGACATGCATTTCTTTTGAATTTTTTCTTGCTATTCAGTCTCTCAGTGTTACAATACACCTACCATTCGATTTTTAGACTGATCATTTTTTTGTGAATTGCCAAACATTCAAAATCAGCAGGGGATCAAATACTTATTTCCTTCACTGTATATAGCTGAACATTAGGTGGCTGTTAATGTCCTCCACTTCCCTAACCTGACCTAATTTGAAATATTTTATTTGAGGTGATAAATGTGCTAACATTCTGGACTGTGCAGCATTACATATATATTTATACATTGATTTTCTAATGGAATTCTTGATGTTCAGTTTTACAGCAAAACCAGCTTCATTTTACCTAAAATTACAAGTTGTTTTCATGCAATAGATTGATACAGAATTGCTAGCTTGGGTGTAAAAATTGCAATAATACATATTCTTTATGTTATGTTTTCCCCATTTGCCAGACTGAAATCTGAAACTGCTTCGGCAGAAATCACCAAAGCATTATTTCTTTCAAAGTGTGGTTTCTACAAAATAACATTGGTATTGGTAAACAGGAGAGCACATTTAGCCAAACAATAATTGTTTTGCTTCCACTAGCGTATATTTGCTTATTTGCACTAAACACCTCCTTGACAGCAGACACTTGAAATATAAGTAGTTGTCACTGGCAACATCCCGTTTTCAAGTCTATATATTTTTTAAGTCAACCTAAACATTCTATGGTGTTATTTTATCCCTTCAATGGAATAGTTACTTTCGTCCAACATAGACCAGATCATTTTTTTGTTATTATTATATTAGTTTACAGGATTTATATAACGCCAACAGTATGCACAAAGCTTTACAAAATGCAGGTAGACATTACAGTTGCAATACAATTTGCTACAAGAGGAAACAGAGGGCCCTGCTTGTTAGAGCTTACAATCTAAGAGATTGATAGAAGCAACTTGTATCAGCATAGCTTTTGACAAGAAGAGGTGCTGTTTACTTATTAACCAAAGTTAAAACTAAGGCATTCACTATTTAATCATTCGATATTTTGTAAATGTTTCTACTATCCATGTCACCGTCATTCCTAAACAATAGGATAATCTTGAGATGGGTCACTAGATTCAAGATAATTTCAGACTTTAGATGGAGGTCAGACATCCAGGCATAATATAACTACTGAAAGCCACTTTGTACAAAAGATCTTTCCTTAACCACTTGCCCTCCAAAAAAGGTTTTACCCCCTTCATGACTAGGCCATATTTTGCTATTCATCACTGCGCTGCTTTAACTGGCAATTGCTCGGTCATGCAACACTGAGCTCAAATGATATTTTTATCATTTGTTTTCACACAAAAAAAGCTTTCTTTTGGTAATATTTGATCACCACTGGGTTTTTTTTATTTTTTTACTATAAAATTAATAATGAGCAAACATTTAGAAAAATGTTATAAAACATATCCACAGAAAATCCAATTTCTTCATAAATTTAGGCCAAAATGTATTCTGCTACATATCTTAGGTAAGAAATAAAATCCCAATAAGTGTATAGTAATTGGTTTGTGTGAAAGTGATAGCATCTACAAACTATGGTATATACTATATGTTTGAAAACTTATACATCCTGATGTACTGACACATTTCTTGAGACCCTTTAAATACCAGGACAGTACAAATAAGCCCCCCCAAAATGACCTCTTTTGGAAAATACACAGTGTGAACTATTTAATAAGAGGCATGATATGTTTTTTGAAGTTGTAATATTTTGTCATAATTTTTTGGAAAATTAAGTAAATTTTTTTTCACAATTTTTTCACATACTGTCACTAGTGCAGTACAGCGACATCATATGACTGGTGTGGCAGTGACAAATGAAATAATTTATTAGATTTTTAAACATTTTTATTTTTTTTTTAAATTTGTGTAATTTTTTTCACTATATAGGGGGCAACATTAAACCCATACAAAGAAATCCTGGCCAGGATCAGTATTGGTTATGTGGAGGTTGAGGCCAGTCCGAAAAAGGGAGTACATGAGTTCATTAAAAACAGCCTTGCAAGAAGAGAAAAAGAAGAAAGAAAGAAGAAAAAAAGGGGGTGGAGGGTGGGGAGGTGAGAGGAAGGAAGGCAGAGACAGGGGAATAACAGGGGTAGAGGGGATATGTCTTCCCTCCTCTCCGTAGAAAAGACAAAAAAAGGGGGGGAACAAAAAAGAGATAAAGCTAATCATTCCAAAACCAAGTGCAGTTTAGACTACCTAGTGTATCTCTGTGTATGCCTTGGTTCTTCTGTAGTGTGACCAGCAGTACCAGGCTTTAGAGGAATTAGAAAGTCTTTCCTGAGAGATACTGACAAGTTCCTCAATTTCTTCTACTATTTTATCTGTGAAACCTTTCCCCTATCGTTGGAAATTTAGCAGAATGCCAGTCACAGGGAATGCATTGTCTGGCAGTGTAGATCAAAAACATTGCTAAAGACTAGAGATGAGCGAATTATTCAAAAATTCGATTCTGCTGATTCGCCGAATTTGAGGAAGAAATTCGATTCGATGCGAATTTATTCGCTACGAATTTAACTTATAAAAAGGGTTTCTAGGCTTCAGAGAGCCTTTAAATTAGTGCAGAACACTGTACCTTTAATTTAAATGCCTGTGGAGATGAGGAAGGAGAAGGAGAAGGAGAAGGATGAGAAGAAGGAGGAGAAGGATGAGAAGAAGGAGAAGGATGAGAAGAAGGAGAAGGATGAGAAGAAGGAGAAGGATGAGAAGAAGGAGAAGGATGAGAAGAAGGAGAAGGAGAAGGAGAAGGATGAGAAGAAGGAGAAGGATGAGAAGAAGGAGAAGGATGAGAAGAAGGAGAAGGAGAAGGATGAGAAGAAGGAGAAGGAGAAGGATGAGAAGAAGGAGAAGGATGAGAAGAAGGAGAAGGAGAAGGATGAGAAGAAGGAGAAGGATGAGAAGAAGGAGAAGGATGAGAAGAAGGATGAGAAGAAGGATGAGAAGAAGGAGAAGGATGAGAAGAAGAAGGATGAGAAGAAGAAGAAGGATGAGAAGAAGGAGAAGGATGAGAAGAAGAAGAAGGATGAGAAGAAGATGAAGGATGAGAAGAAGAAGAAGGATGAGAAGAAGGAGAAGGATGAGAAGAAGAAGAAGGATGAGAAGAAGAAGAAGAAGGATGAGAAGAAGGAGAAGGATGAGAAGAAGAAGAAGGATGAGAAGAAGAAGAAGGATGAGAGGAAGGAGAATTCCAAGCCGGCAAAAAGTGTATCTGCAGAGCTCCGCTATTTCTTAGCGGAGCTCTGCAGATACACTTAGCGGAGCTCTGCAGATACACTTTTTGCTGGCTTGGAATTCTTCTTATTTTCATCCTACTTCTTCTTCTTCTTCTTCTTCTTCTTCTTCATCCTCATCCTCATCCTCTTCTTCTTCTTCTGAGGATGAGGATGAGGATGAAGAAGAAGAAGAAGTAGGATGAAAATAAGAAGAATTCCAAACCGGCAAAAAGTGTATCTGCAGAGCTCCGCTAAGTGTATCTGCAGAGCTCCTCTATTTCTGACAGTTCTCTGACATTCACATTTACAGCGGTTGAAACATTGTATCTATTTGTTTCCATAAATGGAAACAAATAGATACAATGTTTCAACCGCTGAGCTCTGCAGATACACTTAGTGGAGCTCTGCAGATACACTTAGCAGAGCTCTGCAGATACACTTTTTGCCGGCTTGGAATTCTTCTTATTTTCATCCTACTTATTCTTCTTCTTCATCCTCATCCTCAGAAGAAGAAGAAGAGGATGAGGATGAGGATGAAGAAGAAGAAGAAGAAGAAGTAGGATGAAAATAAGAAGAATTCCAAGCCGGCAAAAAGTGTATCTGCAGAGCTCCGCTAAGTGTATCTGCAGAGCTCCGCTATTTCTGACAGTTCTCTGACATTCACTCCATACAGCGGTTGAAACATTGTATCTATTTGTTTCCATAAATGGAAACAAATAGATACAATGTTTCAACCGCTGTATGGAGTGAATGTCAGAGAACTGTCAGAAATAGGCTATAAATGGAAACAAATAGATACAATGTTTCAACCGCTGAGCTCTGCAGATACACTTAGCGGAGCTCTGCAGATACACTTAGCGGAGCTCTGCAGATACACTTTTTGCCGGCTTGGAATTCTTCTTATTTTCATCCTACTTCTTCTTCTTCTTCTTCATCCTCATCCTCAGAAGAAGAGGATGAGGATGAAGAGGAAGAAGAAGAAGAAGAAGTAGGATGAAAATAAGAAGAATTCCAAGCCGGCAAAAAGTGTATCTGCAGAGCTCCTCTATTCTGCAGATACACTTAGAGGAGCTCTGCAGATACACTTTTTGCCGGCTTGGAATTCTTCTTATTTTCATCCTACTTCTTCTTCTTCTTCTTCTTCATCCTCATCCTCATCCTCAGAAGAAGAAGAAGAGGATGAGGATGAGGATGAAGAAGAAAAAGAAGTAGGATGAAAATAAGAATTCCAAGCCGGCAAAAAGTGTATCTGCAGAGCTCCGCTAAGTGTATCTGCAGAGCTCCTCTATTTCTGACAGTTCTCTGACATTCACATTTACAGCGGTTGAAACATTGTATCTATTTGTTTCCATAAATGGAAACAAATAGATACAATGTTTCAACCGCTGAGCTCTGCAGATACACTTAGCGGAGCTCTGCAGATACACTTAGCGGAGCTCTGCAGATACACTTTTTGCCGGCTTGGAATTCTTCTTATTTTCATCCTACTTCTTCTTCTTCTTCTTCATCCTCATCCTCAGAAGAAGAAGAAGAATGAAAAGTAGAAGAAGAAGAATGAAAAGAAGAAGAAGAATGAAAAGAAGAAGAAGAAGAATGAAAAGAAGAATGAGAAGAATGAAAAGATTCTTCTTCTTCTTTTCATTCTTCTTTTCATTCTTCTTCTTCTTTTCATTCTTCTTCTTCTTCTTTTCATTCTTCTTTTCATTCTTCTCATTCTTCTTTTCATTCTTCTCATTCTTCTTCTCATTCTTCTTTTCATTCTTCTTCTCATTCTTCTTTTCATTCTTCTTCTTCTTTTCATTCTTCTTTTCATTCTTCTCATTCTTCTTTTCATTCTTCTTTTCATTCTTCTTCTCATTCTTCTTTTCATTCTTCTTCTTCTTTTCATTCTTCTTTTCATGAAGAAGAAAAGAAGAATGAGAAGAATGAAAAGAAGAATGAAAAGAAGAAGAATGAAAAGAAGAATGAGAAGAAGAATGAAAAGAAGAATGAAAAGAAGAATGAGAAGAATGAAAAGAAGAATGAGAAGAATGAAAAGATGAATGAAAAGAAGAAGAAGAAGAATGAAAAGAAGAAGAAGAATGAAAAGAAGAATGAAAAGAAGAAGAAGAAGAATGAAAAGAAGAAGAAGAAGAATGAAAAGAAGAAGAAGAATGAAAAGAAGAAGAAGAAGAATGAAAAGAAGAATGAGAAGAATGAAAAGATTCTTCTTCTTCTTTGCATTCTTCTTTTCATTCTTCTTCTTCTTTTCATTCTTCTTCTTCTTCTTTTCATTCTTCTTTTCATTCTTCTCATTCTTCTTTTCATTCTTCTTCTCATTCTTCTTTTCATTCTTCTTCTCATTCTTCTTTTCATTCTTCTTCTTCTTTTCATTCTTCTTTTCATTCTTTTCATTCTTCTTTTCATTCTTCTTTTCATTCTTCTTCTCATTCTTCTTTTCATTCTTCTTCTTTTCATTCTTCTTTTCATTCATTCTTCTTCTTCTTTTCATTCTTCTTCTTCTTCTTTTCATTCTTCTTTTCATTCTTCTCATTCTTCTTTTCATTCTTCTTCTCATTCTTCTTCTTCTTTTCATTCTTCTCATTCTTCTTCTCATTCTTCTTTTCATTCTTCTTCTCATTCTTCTTTTCATTCTTCTTCTTCTTTTCATTCTTCTTTTCATTCTTCTCATTCTTCTTTTCATTCTTCTTCTCATTCTTCTTTTCATTCTTCTTCTTTTCATTCTTCTTCTTCTTTTCATTCTTCTTCTTCTTTTCATTCTTCTTTTCATTCTTCTCATTCTTCTTTTCATTCTTCTTTTCATTCTTCTTCTCATTCTTCTTTTCATTCTTCTTCTTCTTTTCATTATTCTTTTCATTCTTCTTCTCATTCTTCTTTTCATGAAGAAGAACAGAAGAATGAGAAGAATGAAAAGAAGAATGAAAAGAAGAAGAAGAATGAAATGAAGAATGAGAAGAAGAATGAAAAGAAGAATGAAAAGAAGAATGAGAAGAATGAGAAGAATGAAAAGAAGAATGAAAAGAAGAAGAAGAAGAATGAAAAGAAGAAGAAGAATGAAAAGAAGAATAAAAAGAAGAAGAAGAATGAAAAGAAGAAGAAGAAGAATGAAAAGAAGAATGAAAAGAAGAATGAGAAGAATGAAAAGATTCTTCTTCTTCTTCTTCTTTTCATTCTTCTTTTCATTCTTCTTCTTCTTTTCATTCTTCTTCTTCTTCTTTTCATTCTTCTTTTCATTCTTCTCATTCTTCTTTTCATTCTTCTCATTCTTCTTCTCATCCTTCTTTTCATTCTTTTTCTCATTCTTCTTTTCATTCTTCTTCTTTTCATTCTTCTTTTCATTCTTCTCATTCTTCTTTTCATTCTTCTTTTCATTCTTCTTCTCATTCTTCTTTTCATTCTTCTTCTTCTTTTCATTCTTCTTTTCATTCTTCTTTTCATGAAGAAGAAAAGAAGAATGAGAAGAATGAAAAGAAGAATGAAAAGAAGAAGAATGAAAAGAAGAATGAGAAGAAGAATGAAAAGAAGAATGAAAAGAAGAATGAGAAGAATGAAAAGAAGAATGAGAAGAATGAAAAGATGAATGAAAAGAAGAAGAAGAAGAATGAAAAGAAGAATGAAAAGAAGAAGAAGAATGAAAAGAAGAAGAAGAAGAATGAAAAGAAGAATGAAAAGAAGAAGAAGAATGAAAAGAAGAAGAAGAAGAATGAAAAGAAGAATGAGAAGAATGAAAAGAAGAAGAAGAAGAATGAAAAGAAGAATGAAAAGAAGAAGAAGAATGAAAAGAAGAAGAAGAAGAATGAAAAGAAGAATGAAAAGAAGAAGAAGAATGAAAAGAAGAAGAAGAAGAAGAAGAAGAATGAAAAGAAGAATGAAAAGAAGAATGAGAAGAATGAAAAGATTCTTCTTCTTCTTTTCATTCTTCTTTTCATTCTTCTTCTTCTTTTCATTCTTCTTCTTCTTCTTCTTTTCATTCTTCTTTTCATTCTTCTCATTCTTCTTTTCATTCTTCTCATTCTTCTTCTCATTCTTCTTTTCATTCTTCTTCTTCTTTTCATTCTTCTTTTCATTCTTCTTTTCATTCTTCTCATTCTTCTTTTCATTCTTCTTCTCATTCTTCTTTTCATTCTTCTTCTTCTTTTCATTCTTCTTTTCATTCTTCTTCTCATTCTTCTTTTCATGAAGAAGAAAAGAAGAATGAGAAGAATGAAAAGAAGAATGAAAAGAAGAAGAAGAATGAAAAGAAGAATGAGAAGAAGAATGAAAAGAAGAATGAAAAGAAGAATGAGAAGAATGAAAAGAAGAATGAGAAGAATGAAAAGAAGAATGAAAAGAAGAAGAAGAAGAATGAAAAGAAGAAGAAGAATGAAAAGAAGAAGAATGAAAAGAAGAAGAAGAAGAATGAAAAGAAGAATGAAAAGAAGAAGAAGAATGAAAAGAAGAAGAAGAAGAAGAATGAAAAGAAGAATGAGAAGAATGAAAAGAAGAAGAAGAAGAATGAAAAGAAGAATGAAAAGAAGAAGAATGAAAAGAAGAAGAAGAAGAATGAAAAGAAGAATGAAAAGAAGAAGAAGAGTGAAAAGAAGAAGAAGAAGAATGAAAAGAAGAATGAAAAGAAGAATGAGAAGAATGAAAAGATTCTTCTTCTTCTTCTTTTCATTCTTCTTTTCATTCTTCTTCTTCTTTTCATTCTTCTTCTTCTTCTTTTCATTCTTCTTTTCATTCTTCTCATTCTTCTTTTCATTCTTCTTTTCATTCTTCTTCTCATTCTTCTTTTCATTCTTCTTCTCATTCTTCTTTTCATTCTTCTTCTTCTTTTCATTCTTCTTCTTCTTTTCATTCTTCTTTTCATTCTTCTCATTCTTCTTTTCATTCTTCTTTTCATTCTTCTTCTCATTCTTCTTTTCATGAAGAAGAAAAGAAGAATGAGAAGAATGAAAAGAAGAATGAAAAGAAGAAGAAGAATGAAAAGAAGAATGAGAAGAAGAATAAAAAGAAGAATGAAAAGAAGAATGAGAAGAATGAAAAGAAGAATGAAAAGAAGAAGTATTCCAGTACAGCAAAAAGTGTATCTGCAAAGAGCTCCGCTATTTCTGACAGTTCTCTGACAGTTCCTTCACATTTACAGCGGTTGAAACATTGTATCTGTTTCCGAATAAAAACATCTGTATCCTAAATGGAAACAAATAGATACAATGTTTCAACCGCTGTACATGTGAAGGAACTGTCAGAGAACTGTCAGAAATAGCGGAGCTCTCTGCAGGGACACTTTTGCCGGCTGATCGGGAAAAATCCGATTCGCGCACCCGAAGTATGCTAATATTCGGATTCGACGCGAATCAGATTTTTCCTGAAATTCGAAACGAATTCCACTTCGCCTGGTTCGATTCGCTCATCTCTACTAAAGACTTAAGGTAGTTGTTCTGAAGAATGGAGGCGTGGTGAAGAAGGTATTGGGCAGGGGAAAAAGTGATGTCACAAGAGGTTACTTGAAGCATCGTTCCCTTGTCTTCCTCAATATTTTTTTTTTTACATACTGTTATCAGAGTAGTTCAGTGTCACCATAGTTTTTTTCTTTGATTGCTGTTATAGTGATGATCACTGTAACTGCAAAGTTTTGCACTGCCAGGAATGGGTTATATTTATAACAGCTGTGATTACTATTGTGTGCTGTGATTGGCCCACAGCTATCACATGGTACAGGTGCTGTGACTGGCCCATATTTCTAAAAGAGTACACTAACCCACTCTTTCCAGCCCTCCTGAGTTTAAGCATATGTAAACCCAATTACTATTATTTCATATATTAACATGTTTTTAATGAAAGCTGCAGTTTTCAAACCATTAAAAAAGGTTTTATGAAATTATAATAATATCTGGCAATCTGCCATCACGGTCCTTATTCAGGAATGTCCTGTTATAGGGTGACAATGGTCTGTCCCTTTCTACCAATTCTGCTCCTGCATTGTGACCCTTCCCCAAAAGCCACTGATGGAGACAGCCATAGTCCGGTGTTGTCACCATCAAGAAATCCACCCTGAGAAATGCCATGGCATCAGAGCACATGTCTGTAGAGAGACATGGATGCAAAAAGAATAGATGAAGAAGGTAAAAAAAAAAAGAAATACAAAAAAGGCAGTTATTTATTTTATGATTTCAGCATCATTCAGTTAGGGTTTGCATTTACTTTAAAATGTGCTAAATAAACTCTAACTCGACTGTTAAATGACCTCAGTAGGACAGTCTTGGCCAGCTGTGAGCCATGGTTATGAGTCTGGTCATAACTGTTTGCTTTGTGGTATAAAGGAATGACTATCGTGCTCTGCTCTCTAAAACAGTTATGCACCCTCAGGAGCTGAGAAGGTGTGTAAAGTCAGGTAGTTAATATGGTAGCAACTGTCAGACTTCAAATGACCTCTGACCCCAGGCCTAGTGTATATAAAGCTAAATAAGGAAAAGATATAAAATTTCCATAAGTAAGCCTGCATGTCTATAACCTAAAGTAACACTTTTCATTAAAAGAGAAATTGTAAAGCTGGAAAAGGAATACTAAGTATTCCCCCTCCAGTGCTTGCACATAAATTACCTTTCAATAAACATATGGTGATCTGATAGGAAAATACCAACCTAGTGTGGTATTGCATAACTCTTGCCTCACAATTGGTTACTGAACTCATCCATTAACTTCAGGAACCATTAAAGACACAGGAAAGGCAGTAGAGGGCGGGTCAGCTGTTGACTACCCTGCTCAAATTATTATTATTATTATTATTACATCGAGTTTATATAGCGCCAAAGGGTTTGCTCAGCGCTGTACAATAGAGGGGGGGACAATACATGAAACAGTACAGCAACAACAAACAGCACATGAGGGGTTAGAGGGCCCTACTCTTTCGAGCTTACAATCTAGGAGGGAGGGGGTAGTGGTACAGGAGGAAGTGGCTGTGGGGGATGGAGTGGTAGGAGGAATGAAGGAGAGCGGCTGTTAGGTGAGGGTGGGGTAGGCTTCCCTGAAGAGGTGGGTTTTCAGGGAGTGCCTGAAGGTGAGGAGGGAAGGTGACAGTCTGATGGATTTGGGTAGGGAGTTCCAGAGGATGGGGGAGGACCTGGAGAAGTCTTGCAATCGTGCGTGGGAGGAGGAGACCAGGGAGCAAGATATAAGGAGGTCCTGTGAAGAGCGAAGGGTACGGGTAGGGTGGTACCTGGGAATCAGGTTGGTGAGGTAGTTAGGGGCAGTGTTGTGAATAGGAAACCAATAAAATAGATCAATTGGTCAATTTATATTCCTGTTGCTAGGTTGTAGAAATGGTTGGTGACTAATCAGATTCTAGTATGCCCAATAGTAACTGTTTTTTTTGTAATGCCTATGATTATAATTAGTGTATATATTGTGTTTATAGAATGTTCATAAAAAAACTGGAACCCAAACTGAAGAGGACAGCTGGACTAAGTCAGTGTTTCTCAACTTTTTTTCAGTCAAGGCACCCTTTAAAATTCTGCACAATCTCGACCCACCCTTTAAAATTCTTCACAATTTTAAAGCTACCCATTACAAAATGTAAAAACTAAACTAATAGTTTTACCGAACACAACAGCATCTGCCCATGTGGGACACCCAACATCAGAGGTGAGTTATTCTTCCAAAGCAAATACACCTTTGCACACTGGTACTGACTAGTATTCCATTGTTTCTTTTCTCCCTCAGTCTCTCTCCCTCACTCAGCTAGTGACCCCAGTGCTGATGGAGAGGGGCAGGGGAAGGATAAGCAAGGATGCTATGCAGGGACCCAATGTTCTTCCTATTAACTGATAACATATTTTTTATTATGTCATCGGGGGCTTGGAGTTGTAATTAGAGATGAGCGAATCGAAGTATCCGAAGTGGAATTCGAGTCGAATATCGGAAAAATTTCGATTCGTGCCGAATCCGAAAAATAGCCTAATTCGGACGCGCGAATCGAAATTTTTCAGAAAATGGCGGCTGACATGTGCGGCGACGGAGCGGGGATGTCTGGGAAGGCGCGCAGACAAGGCGCGCTGACCCATAATGCATTCCTCAACTACATGTGATCGCATCAGCCAATCAGCAGCCAGCCAGCCAGCACTGTGTAATGGTCGAGCTATAAATAGCGGCCATTTTGGAATTCTTCATTTGCCTGCAGTTATTGAACAGAGGCAGACCGCTCTGTACTAGGGACAGGGACAGAGTTAGGGCCACAGAAACGATAATTGGGGACAGAGAAAAGTTACTTAGGGACAGAGAACCATTACTCAGGGACACAGACTTGGTAATGAGGGCCACAGAATCGTTATTTAGGGACAAAGAAACGCTAGTTAGGGCCACAGAATTCATACTCAGGGACAGACAGAATTGTTACTCAGTGCCAGAGAATTGTTACTTAGGGCCACAGAAACGTTATTAGGGCCACAGAATTTTTACTCAGGGACAGACAGAATTGTTACTGAGTGCCAGAGAATTGTTACTCAGGGACAGACAGAATTGTTACTGAGTGCCAGAGAATTGTTACTTAGGGCCACAGAAACTTTAATTAGGGCCACAGAATTTTTACTCAGGGACAGACAGAATTGTTACTGAGTGCCAGAGAATTGTTACTCAGGGACAGACAGAATTGTTACTGAGTGCCAGAGAATTGTTACTTAGGGCCACAGAAACTTTACTTAGGGCCACAGAATTTTTACTCAGGGACAGACAGAATTGTTACTGAGTGCCAGAGAATTGTTACTCAGGGACAGACAGAATTGTTACTGAGTGCCAGAGAATTGTTACTCAGGGCCCCAGAAACTTTACTTAGGGCCACAGAATTTTTACTCAGGGACAGACAGAATTGTTACTGAGTGCCAGAGAATTGTTACTCAGGGACAGACAGAATTGTTACTGAGTGCCAGAGAATTGTTACTTAGGGCCACAGAAACTTTACTTAGGGCCACAGAATTGTTACTCGCACAGACACAGAATTGTTACTCGCACAGACACAGAATTGTTACTGAAGGCCACAGAACTGTTACTTAGGGCCACAGAATTGTTACTCGCACAGACACAGAATTGTTACTCGCACAGACACAGAACTGTTACTGAGGGCCACAGAACTGTTACTTAGGGCCACAGAATTGTTACTCGCACAGACACAGAATTGTTACTCAGGACCACAGAACTGTTACTTAGGGACAAAGAAACGCTAGTTAGGGCCACAGAATTCATACTCAGGGACAGACAGAATTGTTACGGAGTGCCAGAGAATTGTTATTCAGGGCCACAGAAACTTTACTTAGGGCCACAGAATTTTTACTCAGGGACAGACAGAATTGTTACTGAGTGCCAGAGAATTGTTACTCAGGGACAGACAGAATTGTTACGGAGTGCCAGAGAATTGTTACTCAGGGCCACAGAAACTTTACTTAGGGCCACAGAATTTTTACTCAGGGACAGACAGAATTGTTACTGAGTGCCAGAGAATTGTTACTCAGGGACAGACAGAATTGTTACTGAGTGCCAGAGAATTGTTACTTAGGGCCACAGAAACTTTACTTAGGGCCACAGAATTGTTACTCGCACAGACACAGAATTCTTACTCGCACAGACACAGAACTGTTACTGAGGGCCACAGAAACTTTACTTAGGGCCACAGAATTGTTACTCGCACAGACACAGAATTGTTACTCGCACAGACACAGAACTGTTACTGAGGGCCACAGAACTGTTACTTAGGGCCACAGAATTGTTACTCGCACAGACACAGAATAGTTACTCAGGGCCACAGAACTGTTACTTAGGGACAAAGAAACGCTAGTTAGGGCCACAGAATTCATACTCAGGGACAGACAGAATTGTTACGGAGTGCCAGAGAATTGTTACTCAGGGCCACAGAAACTTTACTTAGGGCCACAGAATTTTTACTCAGGGACAGACAGAATTGTTACTGAGTGCCAGAGAATTGTTACTCAGGGACAGACAGAATTGTTACTGAGTGCCAGAGAATTGTTACTCAGGGCCACAGAAACTTTACTTAGGGCCACAGAATTTTTACTCAGGGACAGACAGAATTGTTACTGAGTGCCAGAGAATTGTTACTCAGGGACAGACAGAATTGTTACGGAGTGCCAGAGAATTGTTACTCAGGGACAGACAGAATTGTTACTGAGTGCCAGAGAATTGTTACTTAGGGCCACAGAAACTTTAATTAGGGCCACAGAATTTTTACTCAGGGACAGACAGAATTGTTACTGAGTGCCAGAGAATTGTTACTCAGGGACAGACAGAATTGTTACGGAGTGCCAGAGAATTGTTACTCAGGGCCACAGAAACTTTACTTAGGGCCACAGAATTTTTACTCAGGGACAGACAGAATTGTTACTGAGTGCCAGAGAATTGTTACTCAGGGACAGACAGAATTGTTACGGAGTGCCAGAGAATTGTTACTCACGGCCACAGAAACTTTACTTAGGGCCACAGAATTTTTACTCAGGGACAGACAGAATTGTTACTGAGTGCCAGAGAATTGTTACTCAGGGACAGACAGAATTGTTACTGAGTGCCAGATAATTGTTACTTAGGGCCACAGAAACGTTATTAGGGCCACAGAATTGTTACTCAGGGACAGACAGAATTGTTACTGAGTGCCAGAGAATTGTTACTTAGGGCCACAGAAACTTTAGTTAGGGCCACAGAATTGTTACTCAGGGACAGACACAGAATTGTTACTGAGGGCCACAGAACTGTTAATTAGGGCCACAGAATTGTTACTCGCACAGACACAGAATTGTTACTCGCACAGACACAGAATTGTTACTGAGGACCACAGAACTGTTACTTAGGGCCACAGAATTGTTACTCGCACAGACACAGAATTGTTACACAGGGACACAGAACTGTTACTGAGGGCCACAGAACCGTTACTTAGGGCCACAGAATTGTTACTCGCACAGACACAGAATTGTTACTCGCACAGACACAGAATTGTTACTGAGGGCCACAGAACTGTTACTTGGGGCCACAGAAACGTTAATCAGGGACACAAAATTGTTACTGAGGGCCACAGAACTGTTACTTAGGGCCACAGAATTGTTACTCGCACAGACACAGAATTGTTACACAGGGACACAGAACTGTTACTGAGGGCCACAGAACCGTTACTTGGGGCCACAGAATTGTTACTCGCACAGACAGAATTGTTACTCGCACAGACACAGAATTTTTACTCGCACAGACACAGAATTGTTACTCAGGGACACAGAACTGTTACTGAGGGCCACAGAACTGTTACTTAGGGCCACAGAATTGTTACTCGCACAGACACAGAATTCTTACTCGCACAGACACAGAATTGTTACTCAGGGAAACAGAACTGTTACTGAGGGCCACAGAACTGTTACTTAGGGCCACAGAATTGTTTCTCGCACAGACACAGAATTGTTACTCGCACAGACACAGAATTGTTACTGAGGGCCACAGAACTGTTACTTGGGGCCACAGAAACGTTAATCAGGGACACAGAATTGTTACTGAGGGCCACAGAACTGTTACTTAGGGCCACAGAATTGTTACTCGCACAGACACAGAATTGTTACTCAGGGACACAGAATTGTTACTCAGGGACACATAATCGTTTAATTAAAGAGTATGTCAGACAACATGCAGAGGAGTGGCAGAGGAGGCAATGTTTTAGGAGCGAGCAGACGTGGCAGCAGAGGAAGGGGTCGAGGCAGCACTATTCGCAGCCAGAGGCCAGTGCTCCCGGTGTCATCCAGCGGTCGTGTCTCCACCGACAACCCTGCCGTCATCGATTGGTTGGCTCGGTCGTCTTCCTCTTCCCAGGTCACCTCTGACACCTACAGCCAACGGTCGGTGGGTACGTCAGACACAACCATTAGTTGGCATGGCCCGGGACCAAGCCCACTGAAATCACGTGTCCTCTACCTGCCCCTGTCCTTTGGTGTTCCCTCACCAAGCGAAGTATCGCATGCTGTGGGCTCAGCCCCACTGTACAGTGAGGAAGAGCTAACAGAGGGCGGTCAGGAACGGGGGGAGACATCCGCCTTTTCAGCAGCTAGGCGAAGAAGTAGTGGCGAGGAGAGTGGCCCGGTAGCCGGTCTAGAGACAGGTCTGTCTCCTGACCCAGACGCAGCCGAGGGGGCTAGTAGTGAGGCGGAGACCCTACTTGATGATGAGGAGGTTGATCGCACTTGGCAGCCTCATCGTCATCAGGCAATTTCTTCCGCATCATCAGGAGAAGAGGGTGGCAGCTTGGCAGTGAGCGAAAAAGTCGGTGGGTTGCCCAGGAGACAGCAGCAGGGTCGCAGCAGTGTCAGTGGAAGCAGTGTCAGTGGAGCCAAACGGCCACGGAGTAGAGCACCAGCTCCACTGCAGCCTACCACCACGGCCAGTAGTGGTGCCGGTGTGCACGGAGGAAGCAGCAGTCAGCCAGTGAGGAGTATCGGGGGCAAAGTTTCCTACTCGGCGGTGTGGCAATTTTTCGTCAAGCCGCCCGAGGAAGTAAACGTAGCCGTATGTCGACTATGTGGCCAGAAAGTCAAACGTGGCCAGGGGGCCCATGTTGGGACTATTTGGGCCATGTTGGGACAATGGGAGACCTCCCATTGCTGCTGTCTCCATCGCCACACTCTGCCATGTGCCACTTTCAGGTCTCCTCACACACTGCTGGTGTGTTGAATTTTTTGACATAGGGTGCTGGCAGATTACGGGCCTCCCATAGCTGCTGCCAGGCCCCTAATCTGCCATAGGCCCCTATATACCGCCTCCTCATGCTGCTGCCAGGTCCAGAGTCTGTCATGGGTCCCTGTACGGCCTCCCATTGCTGCTGTCTCCATCGCCACACTCTGCCATGTGCCACTTTCAGGTCTCCTCACACTGCTGGTGTGTAGAATTTTTTGACATAGGGTGCTGGCAGATTACGGGCCTCCCATAGCTGCTGCCAGGCCCCTAATCTGCCATGGGCCCCTATACCGCCTCTTCATGCTGCTGCCAGGTCCACAGTCTCTCATGCCATGTGCCACTTTCAGGTCTCCTCACACTGCTGGTGTGTTGAATTTTTTGACATAGGGTGCTGGCAGATTACGGGCCTCCCATAGCTGCTGCCAGGCCCCTAATCTGCCATAGGCCCCTATATACCGCCTCCTCATGCTGCTGCCAGGTCCAGAGTCTCTCATGGGTCCCTGTACGGCCTCCCATTGCTGCTGTCTCTATCGCCACACTCTGCCATGTGCCACTTTCAGGTCTCCTCACACACTGCTGGTGTGTTGAATTTTTTGACATAGGGTGCTGGCAGATTACGGGCCTCCCATAGCTGCTGCCAGGCCCCTAATCTGCCATGGGCCCCTATATACCGCCTCCTCATGCTGCTGCCAGGTCCACAGTGTCTCATGCCATGTGCCACTTTCAGGTCTCCTCACACTGCTGGTGTGTTGAATTTTTTGACATAGGGTGCTGGCAGATTATGGGCCTCCTATAGCTGCTGCCAGGCCCCTAATCTGCCATAGGCCCCTATATACCGCCTCCTCATGCTGCTGCCAGGTCCAGAGTCTCTCATGGGTCCCTGTACGGCCTCCCATTGCTGCTGTCTCCATCGCCACACTCTGCCATGTGCCACTTTCAGGTCTCCTCACACTGCTGGTGTGTAGAATTTTTTGACATAGGGTGCTGGCAGATTACGGGCCTCCTATAGCTGCTGCCAGGCCCCTAATCTGCCATAGGCCCCTATATACCGCCTCCTCATGCTGCTGCCAGGTCCAGAGTCTCTCATGGGTCCCTGTACGGCCTCCCATTGCTGCTGTCTCCATCGCCACACTCTGCCATGTGCCACTTTCAGGTCTCCTCACACTGCTGGTGTGTAGAATTTTTTGACATAGGGTGCTGGCAGATTACGGGCCTCCTATAGCTGCTGCCAGGCCCCTAATCTGCCATAGGCCCCTATATACCGCCTCCTCATGCTGCTGCCAGGTCCAGAGTCTCTCATGGGTCCCTGTACGGCCTCCCATTGCTGCTGTCTCCATCGCCACACTCTGCCATGTGCCACTTTCAGGTCTCCTCACACACTGCTGGTGTGTAGAATTTTTTGACATAGGGTGCTGGCAGATTACGGGCCTCCCATAGCTGCTGCCAGGCCCCTAATCTGCCATAGGCCCCTATATACCGCCTCCTCATGCTGCTGCCAGGTCCAGAGTCTCTCATGGGTCCCTGTACGGCCTCCCATTGCTGCTGTCTCCATCGCCACACTCTGCCATGTGCCACTTTCAGGTCTCCTCACACACTGCTGGTGTGTTGAATTTTTTGACATAGGGTGCTGGCAGATTACGGGCCTCCCATTGCTGCTGCCAGGCCCCTAATCTGCTATAGGCCCCTATATACCGCCTCCTCATGCTGCTGCCAGGTCCAGAGTCTGTCATGGGTCCCTGTACGGCCTCCCATTGCTGCTGTCTCCATCGCCACACTCTGCCATGTGCCACTTTCAGGTCTCCTCACACTGCTGGTGTGTAGAATTTTTTGACATAGGGTGCTGGCAGATTACGGGCCTCCTATAGCTGCTGCCAGGCCCCTAATCTGCCATAGGCCCCTATATACCGCCTCCTCATGCTGCTGCCAGGTCCAGAGTCTCTCATGGGTCCCTGTACGGCCTCCCATTGCTGCTGTCTCCATCGCCACACTCTGCCATGTGCCACTTTCAGGTCTCCTCACACTGCTGGTGTGTAGAATTTTTTGACATAGGGTGCTGGCAGATTACGGGCCTCCTATAGCTGCTGCCAGGCCCCTAATCTGCCATAGGCCCCTATATACCGCCTCCTCATGCTGCTGCCAGGTCCAGAGTCTCTCATGGGTCCCTGTACGGCCTCCCATTGCTGCTGTCTCCATCGCCACACTCTGCCATGTGCCACTTTCAGGTCTCCTCACACACTGCTGGTGTGTTGAATTTTTTGACATAGGGTGCTGGCAGATTACGGGCCTCCCATAGCTGCTGCCAGGCCCCTAATCTGCCATAGGCCCCTATATACCGCCTCCTCATGCTGCTGCCAGGTCCAGAGTCTCTCATGGGTCCCTGTACGGCCTCCCATTGCTGCTGTCTCCATCGCCACACTCTGCCATGTGCCACTTTCAGGTCTCCTCACACACTGCTGGTGTGTTGAATTTTTTGACATAGGGTGCTGGCAGATTACGGGCCTCCTATAGCTGCTGCCAGGCCCCTAATCTGCCATAGGCCCCTATATACCGCCTCCTCATGCTGCTGCCAGGTCCAGAGTCTCTCATGGGTCCCTGTACGGCCTCCCATTGCTGCTGTCTCCATCGCCACACTCTGCCATGTGCCACTTTTAGGTCTCCTCACACACTGCTGGTGTGTTGAATTTTTTGACATAGGGTGCTGGCAGATTACGGGCCTCCCATAGCTGTTGCCAGGCCCCTAATCTGCCATGGGCCCCTATATACCGCCTCCTCATGCTGCTGCCAGGTCCACAGTGTCTCATGCCATGTGCCACTTTCAGGTCTCCTCACACTGCTGGTGTGTTGAATTTTTTGACATAGGGTGCTGGCAGATTATGGGCCTCCTATAGCTGCTGCCAGGCCCCTAATCTGCCATAGGCCCCTATATACCGCCTCCTCATGCTGCTGCCAGGTCCAGAGTCTCTCATGGGTCCCTGTACGGCCTCCCATTGCTGCTGTCTCCATCGCCACACTCTGCCATGTGCCACTTTCAGGTCTCCTCACACTGCTGGTGTGTAGAATTTTTTGACATAGGGTGCTGGCAGATTACGGGCCTCCTATAGCTGCTGCCAGGCCCCTAATCTGCCATAGGCCCCTATATACCGCCTCCTCATGCTGCTGCCAGGTCCAGAGTCTCTCATGGGTCTCTGTACGGCCTCCCATTGCTGCTGTCTCCATCGCCACACTCTGCCATGTGCCACTTTCAGGTCTCCTCACACACTGCTGGTGTGTTGAATTTTTTGACATAGGGTGCTGGCAGATTACGGGCCTCCCATAGCTGCTGCCAGGCCCCTAATCTGCCATAGGCCCCTATATACCGCCTCCTCATGCTGCTGCCAGGTCCAGAGTCTCTCATGGGTCCCTGTACGGCCTCCCATTGCTGCTGTCTCCATCGCCACACTCTGCCATGTGCCACTTTCAGGTCTCCTCACACTGCTGGTGTGTAGAATTTTTTGACATAGGGTGCTGGCAGATTACGGGCCTCCTATAGCTGCTGCCAGGCCCCTAATCTGCCATAGGCCCCTATATACCGCCTCCTCATGCTGCTGCCAGGTCCAGAGTCTCTCATGGGTCTCTGTACGGCCTCCCATTGCTGCTGTCTCCATCGCCACACTCTGCCATGTGCCACTTTCAGGTCTCCTCACACACTGCTGGTGTGTTGAATTTTTTGACATAGGGTGCTGGCAGATTACGGGCCTCCCATAGCTGCTGCCAGGCCCCTAATCTGCCATAGGCCCCTATATACCGCCTCCTCATGCTGCTGCCAGGTCCACAGTGTCTCATGCCATGTGCCACTTTCAGGTCTCCTCACACTGCTGGTGTGTTGAATTTTTTGACATAGGGTGCTGGCAGATTATGGGCCTCCTATAGCTGCTGCCAGGCCCCTAATCTGCCATAGGCCCCTATATACCGCCTCCTCATGCTGCTGCCAGGTCCAGAGTCTCTCATGGGTCCCTGTACGGCCTCCCATTGCTGCTGTCTCCATCGCCACACTCTGCCATGTGCCACTTTCAGGTCTCCTCACACTGCTGGTGTGTAGAATTTTTTGACATAGGGTGCTGGCAGATTACGGGCCTCCTATAGCTGCTGCCAGGCCCCTAATCTGCCATAGGCCCCTATATACCGCCTCCTCATGCTGCTGCCAGGTCCAGAGTCTCTCATGGGTCCCTGTACGGCCTCCCATTGCTGCTGTCTCCATCGCCACACTCTGCCATGTGCCACTTTCAGGTCTCCTCACACTGCTGGTGTGTATAATTTTTTGACATAGGGTGCTGGCAGATTACGGGCCTCCCATAGCTGCTGCCAGGCCCCTAATCTGCCATAGGCCCCTATATACCGCCTCCTCATGCTGCTGCCAGGTCCAGAGTCTCTCATGGGTCCCTGTACGGCCTCCCATTGCTGCTGTCTCCATCGCCACACTCTGCCATGTGCCACTTTCAGGTCTCCTCACACACTGCTGGTGTGTTGAATTTTTTGACATAGGGTGCTGGCAGATTACGGGCCTCCCATAGCTGCTGCCAGGCCCCTAATCTGCCATAGGCCCCTATATACCGCCTCCTCATGCTGCTGCCAGGTCCATAGTCTGTCATGGGTCCCTGTACGGCCTCCCATTGCTGCTGTCTCCATCGCCACACTCTGCCATGTGCCACTTTCAGGTCTCCTCACACTGCTGGTGTGTAGAATTTTTTGACATAGGGTGCTGGCAGATTACGGGCCTCCTATAGCTGCTGCCAGGCCCCTAATCTGCCATAGGCCCCTATATACCGCCTCCTCATGCTGCTGCCAGGTCCAGAGTCTCTCATGGGTCCCTGTACGGCCTCCCATTGCTGCTGTCTCCATCGCCACACTCTGCCATGTGCCACTTTCAGGTCTCCTCACACTGCTGGTGTGTTCAATTTTTTGACATAGGGTGCTGGCAGATTACGGGCCTCCCATAGCTGCTGCCAGGCCCCTAATCTGCCATGGGCCCCTATACCGCCTCTTCATGCTGCTGCCAGGTCCACAGTCTCTCATGCCATGTGCCACTTTCAGGTCTCCTCACACTGCTGGTGTGTTGAATTTTTTGACATAGGGTGCTGGCAGATTACGGGCCTCCCATAGCTGCTGCCAGGCCCCTAATCTGCCATGGGCCCCTATACCGCCTCCTCATGCTGCTGCCAAGTCCAGAGTGTGTCATGGGTCCCTGTACGGCCTCCCATTGCTGCTGTCTCCATAGCCACACTCTGCCATGTGCCACTTTCAGGTCTCCTCACACTGCTGGTGTGTTGAATTTTTTGACATAGGGTGCTGGCAGATTACGGGCCTCCCATTGCTGCTGCCAGGCACGTAATCTGCCATGGGCCCCCGTACCGACTCCTCATGCTGTGACGTTGCAACAAGGTGGAATTCAACCCTACATATGTTAGACCGCCTTTACGAACAGCGAAAGGCCATCACCGATTTCCTGATGTTAAAAGCGGATAAAGGTACTCCCTGTGTAACTTAGATGTCAGCCATTGGCAGCTCATGCGTGACACCTGCGCTTGCTCAGGCCCTTTGAGGAGGCCACGCTATTCGTGAGTCGGCAGGACTATGGGATGAACGACGTCATTCCTCTGTTGCACGTCCTGGAACAAATGCTGTTAACAATGGCTGGTCAGGGTGCGGTAGACGTGGCGCACAGATCTCAACGCCACATGACCCCTGTGGGGGCAGGACAGGAAGAAGAGGAGGAGGTAGAGGAGGACATTGGTGCTCAGGAATTATTGAGTGAAATGGGTGGTTTTTCCACTCAGCGGACAGGAGTGGAGGAGCAGGAGCATCTGGTAGAGGAGGAGGAGGAGGAGACAGAGGACCCAGACGCACCGTGGCAGTATGCTGTGGAAATGGAGGCAGGGAGTCCCTCGCATTCCTTGGCACAAATGGCCCATAGCATGCTCGGTTGCTTGCGTAGCGACAGCCGAATAATAACCATCAGACAGAGGGATGACTTTTGGCTGTCCACCTTGTTGGACCCTCGCTACCGTTCAAAAATGGTGGCCTTTTTCACACCTGCTGAGAGGGAGGCCAAAATAACGTACTATAAAAACCACCTATGTAGTCAGCTGGTCTCTGCCTGTCTGCGCCAACGTCCATCCTCAGACACTGTGGGCCCTGTGCGCTCGCGTTCCGCTGCCATGGCAGCAGGGGAGGGGTGGGGTGGTAGGAGCAGTGGCAGCTCCACCAGCAGCGGCTGCCTCAGTCTGCAGTCGATGATGAGTAGCTTTCTTCACCAGCGCAGTGAGGAAACTACTAACCAGCCGCAGCAGCAGCAGCAGCAGCAGCATCAGGTGGACCTGGAGCAGGACCTCAAACAACAGGCTTAGGCCTACTTGGACAGCACCCTGCCAACCGAGGTAGACAATCCCCTTGACTACTGGGCAACGAAACTTGACCTTTGGCCCCAACTAGCTGAATTTGCCCTTGAAAGGCTGTCATGCCCGGCCAGTAGCGTGGCATCGGAGCGCGTGTTTAGTGCGGCAGGAGGTATTGCAACTCCGCGGAGGACACGACTGTCCACCCAAAGTGTGGAGAGACTGACGTTTGTGAAAATGAATCAGGCGTGGATTAGTCTGGATTTCAAACCACCAGTTCCTGACACAACTGACTAAATCCGCCATGAATCATGCCCCAAACATGTGCCACTTTCAGGTCTCCTCACACTGCTGGTGTGTTCCATTTTTTGTCATAGGGTGCTGGCAGATTACGGGCCTCCCATAGCTGCTGCCAGGCCCCTAATCTGCCATGGGCCCCTATACCGCCTCCTCATGCTGCTGCCAAGTCCAGAGTCTCTCATGGGTTCCTGTACGGCCTCCCATTGCTGCTGTCTCCATCGCCACACTCTGCCATGTGCCACTTTCAGGTCTCCTCACACTGCTGGTGTATTCCATTTTTTGTCATAGGGTGCTGGCAGATTACGGGCCTCCCATAGCTGCTGCCAGGCCCCTAATCTGCCATGGGCCCCTATACCGCCTCCTCATGCTGCTGCCAGGTCCAGAGTCTCTCATGGGTCCCTGTACGGCCTCCCATTGCTGCTGTCTCCATCGCCACACTCTGCCATGTGCCACTTTCAGGTCTCCTCACACTGCTGGTGGGTTCCATTTTTTGTCATAGGGTGCTGGCAGATTACGGGCCTCCCATAGCTGCTGCCAGGCCCCTAATCTGCCATGGGCCCCCGTACCGACTCCTCATGCTGCTGCCAGGCCCGTAATCTGTCATGGGCCCCTGTTGTCGCTTGTTGGCATATTCCGCTCGTTCAGATGCTCCTTCTCCTGCTACTCCTCTTCACGGATTCCGTCAGCAGTCTTTCTTGGAATCCGTTTCCAAGAGACAACAGTTTGCGAGCACGCACCAGACGGTGCAGAAACTGAACGTCCTCCTGTCCAAGTTGCTGCTGCCAGGCTCGTAATCTGTCATGCGCCCCTGTACCGCCTCCTCATGCTGCTGCCAGGTCCAGAGTGTGTCATGGGCCCCCGTACCGACTCCAAATGCTGCTGCCAGGCCCGTAATCTGTCATGGGCCCCTGTACCGCCTCCCCATGCTGCTGCCAGGTCCAGATTGTGTCATGGGTCCCTGTACGGCCTCCCATTGCTGCTGCCAGGCCCGTAATCTGCCATGGGCCCCCGTACCGACTCCTCATGCTGCTGCCAGGCCCGTAATCTGCCATGGGCCCCTGTACCGCCTCCTCATGCTGCTGCCAGGTCCAGAGTGTGTCATGGGTCCCTGTATGGCCTCCCATTGCTGCTGTCTCTATCGCCACACTCTGCCATGTGCCACTTTCAGGTCTCCTCACACTGCTGGTGGTTTCCATTTTTGTCATAGGGTGCTGTATGGCCTCCCATTGCTGCTGCCTCCACCGCCACACTGTGGCTCCACACTCTGGTTTTGGCCCCGTGACTGCCCAAATGAGTGAAGTGTGCGGTGATTCTAAGATCGACGGCACTCATCTGCATGTCATACTGCCTGACAGTATTATTTCTCTTCCCCAGCAGACTCCAAGGGCATTTAAATTAAAGGTACAGTGTTCAGCACTAATATTAAGTCTCTCTGAAGCCTAGAAACACCCTTTTTTAAGTTAAATTCACAGCGAATATATTCGACTCGAATCGAAATTTTTCCACGAATTCGCCGAATCAGTCGAATTGAATTTTTGAATACTTCGCTCATCTCTAGTTGTAATGGTGCACAATGAAAACCTGTGACTTGTCTAACTAAAAAGGCAGTGTATACAATTTTTGGGCAATTTTTAGGCATTTTGCCAAGGCACCCTTGAAGATGCCTGGGCACCTGGTTGAAAAAGATTGGACTAAGCTATCAAACATGTTAGACATAAAAACCTTCAATCTTTCAATCTACTCCAGGTATCAGATACAAATTTGAATTGAATAGGCTGTTTTGAGCCAACATACAGTAGATGCATCTTGTTTCAGACATCATGATGAATGAATCTCACTTATTTATAGAAGTGCCTTTAATAAGAATTTTAATTCAGATTTGTCATTGTAAGTAACACCAAAGGTTTCTTGATTTAAAGTAGAAATCTTTTTTTTTTTTTAAACTCTCTCCCCTGCACCTAAAAACATAAATATTTACAAGGTTCTTACAGATGGCCTAATAGCATCAGGGTGCTTTCTCTTTTCCCCCGGGGGCTGTTGGGGATGGTACTTACTACTGCACTAAACAGAGTTCATATAATGAAAAACATTCAATGCACTAGTACTCTGAGGTCATGCTGTGCAATGGTGCCACTCCAGTGGGTGTGCCCACAACAATCTGGGATCAGAGGAAGTAGATTGACTAATGCTGGCCATCATTCATCCCATCAGACTGAGGGCATGTAGTAGCAGAAAAGTATTAAGGCAGGGGACAGCTCTTGATTTAAAGTGAGAATTGCAGCAAAAGAGGCTTTTTTTAAAAAAAATTATTTAAACAGATGATTCAATTTCATTTACATGTAATTTCTAATCTATATACAGTATTGTGCAGCGGGGAACTGATGAAGTATGGGAGGTGGAGCCATGTTGATGACATCATCTTCGGCTATCTAAGACTGGTGTTTATTGTACACAAGTGCTTTTATATGCACTGGAGACAGTGCTGAATAATGTGAGTGTGATTTTGTTCAATTAAACTTTTAAAATGGAGAGCACTGTTCTGTTGCCTTTCTGATTTTACATACATAGCATACTTTGCAATGGAGTCCAGTACCTGAAGCAGCAGTCCCAGCAGTCTCATCCAGGATTTACCCCTTAGGGCAGTGTTTCTCAACTCCAGTCCTCATGGACCCCCAACAGGTCATGTTTTCAGGATTTCCCTCAGATGAAACAGCTGTGGTAATTACTAAGGCAGTGAAACTGATCAAATCACCTGTGCAAAATGGAAATCCTGAAAACATGACCTGTTGGGGGTCCATGAGGACTGGAGTTGAGAAACACAGCCTTAGGGGAACGCTTGTCAAGACTTTCCCATTGGTTCAGGGGTCATGCTGTTAAGGTGAGATGGTTTACTCCTTTGTGGTGGGATCCAACACAGCTGTCACACTGATACCAAGCATGTCACTCTTCATTGGTTATCTTTGCTGAAGACATCTTTGGACTGAATATATCTCTAGTGACTTTGATTTTTTTTCTATTGGTTTGACCTGAACTTTTTCATTTTATATGTAAATTAGGTATGCTTTCAGAAATAGCAGTGTTAATAGTTTGTTTTTATCAATTAACAAAATGGAAAGTAAATTAACAGAAGGGAAATCCAAATCAAATCTATATTTTTACTTTTACAGCATCTATTCACACCTGCCTATAACATTTGCACAGTACTGTATAATAAATAAATTCCATTAATAATTGAAAAGAACATTCTGCATAATATCACACAGAAAAAAAAAAGCTTGCTTGAATTGTCCGTTGTTTATTTTGTGAACACCAGCCTTTCTTTTCTTTGCAAAAGTCGAATTCATATTACCTTGTTTTTGCATTTCATCCATTATACAGTCTGCAAGAGGTTTTTCTTATTTGCAGGACTGTAATCTCTGTGTTGAGTTTCTTTATTGCATCAATCCATAACATATTTTCCAGCATCAGCTTCCATCTGTAGTTTAACACACACATCCTCAGCTATGTGCTGAATAGGTAATATGCATTTAACTGATGACTTATGCAATTTGTGGCACTCTGCGCAAACATCACTCATAGATTAAACCAACATCCGGTAATAACAGCTGAACAAATTTAAAATATAAACTAATATTTCAAACACCTTGAAACAGTCAGTGCTCTCCTGCAGACAGATATAATGCCTGTTTGTCCAGAGTTTAGAAATTGCAAGTTTTACTTGTAGCAGAAGTAATGTATTTCTGCTATTGTGAAATAATCTAAGTACATTTGTAAGAAATTCACTACAGGTGAAAATGAACGTAGCTGTACTCATACTGACGTATGATAATGCCACCTCTATTTTATTGCACGTGTCAACAGCAAAAAAATGTGAAAATGCAAACAGAACCGCATGGTTTAGTGGTAATACGGATCTCCAAGGACTGTTATAGGAAAGGCTGGTTTTTAAACTTGATAGGACATTTTGACGTGAGAGCAAAAAACAACTGACCATAGTGCTGTTAACTGCAAACTTGCAAAGTGCCATTTTTATTTATGTATTTATTTATTTTAATAAAAGGCTTAAAGGGTTAGGTAATACACATCACAAAAACAAACCCCTAGACAAAAGGACTAATTTGGATTTAAATGTACCACACTGTTGAACAGAATAAAAAATAAAAAAATGTATTGTTAAACAATCACACATAAAATATTTGAATATGTAAAAGACCCCAAAAGAAAAACTGAGAATGTCTAATGCGTTTTAGCATGCAACACACATCCGTCGTACATATATAGACATCCTTGGACAGGAGCGGTGATATCTTAGTCATCGCTGCAGCAATGATCAAGATATAATTTTTTAGGGCCAGCAATTCTGCACAAAGTAAAAATGATCTGAGCGGCTATACAGCCACTCCATCCCTTTTACAGGCCATTCCTCCCCTCCCACTGCCTTTTCCAGGCTCTCCTATCCCACCCGCCTGCCTGGTACCAATATGACCAGCCACATCTGAAACTATACACAGAGTGAGAGGAACTGCCTTGATGAGGATTTTATCACTTCCGGTTTCAGTCTGTTTTTTACAAGACAGTACCCGAGGATGCTTTGGAGGCCAGATGGGAGATATAGGGTCTAATAGACCCCATATCTTTCATAAAAGAGAACCTATCATGGCTCATGCTGTCACAAAGGATGTTGTTCATCCCTTGTGATAACAATGAAGTTCAAATAAAAAAAAGTACAGTGCAATTATTTTTAAATAAAATAAATAATTACATTTTTAAAAAGTTAAAAAGCTCCCACGTGTGCTCACACACAAATGCGAATGTGAATTTAGGTTACAGGTACACACACATACTTAAACAGTGATCACACCACAAATGTGAGATATTGTTGTGTACATCAGAGTGAGTGCAAAACTTTCAAGCCAGACCTCTTATGAAAATATAAACTGGTAACCAGTAAAAGCTTTTAAAATGTTGCCTACGGAGATTTTTAGGTAATGTGGTTTGTAGCTGTTCCACAGATGTACACAATTTTAAATTATGATATGTTAGGCATCAATTTACTTGGTCTAACGTCTTCTTTTATATTTTGCCAAAAATTGGGTATTGTATTTTGTTTGTGTGCACTAAAATTCATTAGAGTGATGACATCATTATTTTTTCCTGAAAATGTGCATTTGATAAACCCCTGTGCAAATATCATATGACATAAATAATTGCAACAGGTGGGGTTTCCACTTCGCTCAGAGATAAAAGAATTCTCCCACTCTTCGTAGAAGGGAAGGGACTGCACCAAATGTCATTACAGCCCCACAGAGATCAGAACTTTGGCAACAAGTGATCCCGAGGCCACAGAGACTGATGCAATAGAGACCATTAACAGAGAGGCAAAAGTAAAAAGGGAAGGAAAAATATTTTTTTTTTTTCTCCAAAGGATCTTTCTGTTGTCTACATATAAGTTTAACATGTAATAATTCCTAATGCTATTTAGCATCAGATAGGGAAACAAGATGGATGGCTACACGGGTAGACTTAAGAACGCTTGAGGGGTCCTGAGTTTTGGGCAGGTGGTGGGGGTCATGGTTTCAGGTTTGGTTTTGGTTTTTGCAGATTTAAAAATATGTTATGTTTAGCTCAATTATGGATAAAGGATTGGCGATTGAATATTGATCATTAGGGGTGATTTGTGAGAAATTACTTGATGATGATTTTGTAATTAAAAAAAATCACAACAGCTTTAGAAGAATATTTTTTCCAATAACCCTTGGGGTTCTACCACATTGCAGGCTATTTGGGAAGGACATAAGGCAATGATAGGAGGGGTAATAATTGAACACGGCACATGTAATAAAAAAGCAAATCAACAAGAACTGGATAGTCTAATTGCCAAAGTTAAAATCTATGAAAAAAAGCATAAATCTGGACATAAAGCTTCTGATGAACAGAAACTCCCAGAACTTCGAGAAAGATTGGCAAAATCATTAGAATGTACAGTGCATTCATGTACAGTGCATCCAGAAAGTATTTACAGCACTTACCGTATTTTTCGCTCCATAAGACGCACCTGACCATAAGACGCACCTAGGTTTTAGAGGCAGAAAACTGGAAAAAAAATATTCTGAACCAATGGACTGCAGACATAGTACAGAAAATGACCAGAGACTGAAGACACAGTACAGGAGATGACCAGAGACTGCGGACACAGTACAGGAGATGACCAGAGACTGCAGACACAGTACAGGAGATGACCAGAGACTGCGGACACAGTACAGGGGATGACCAGAGACTGCGGACACAGTACAGGGTATGACCAGAGACTGAAGACACAGTACAGGAGATGACCAGAGACTGCAGACACAGTACAGGAGATGAGCAGAGACTGCGGACACAGTACAGGGGATGACCAGGGACTGCGGACACAGTACAGGGGATGACCAGAGACTGCGGACACGGTACAGGGGATGACCAGAGACTGCGGACACAGTACAGGGGATGACCAGAGACTGCGGACACGGTACAGGAGATGACCAGAGACTGCGGACACAGTACAGGGGATGACCAGAGACTGCGGACACAGTACAGGGGATGACCAGAGACTGCGGACATACTACATCATATAAAGTCCCAACAGGGCCCCTTCACCCAG